>NC_053450.1:5561132-5640543 GCF_015227805.2 Hirundo rustica
TTTGTAGTTCAAAAACAGGATAATTTTTCTTCTTTAAGCAGTATCACAGCCTAATGTTATCTATACAAAACAAGGGCCTGTATTTATAATACAGCAATGTGGCATAAGTTAAAGGCTGAAACACCTTTTCTTTGATAAAAATGTAAATTGCTATATGGTGATTCTTTGCTTACAGATAGTTTCAATCTGTTTTTACACAGGAGCACATTTTAGTTGCTAAGAGGTGGTATGCTCATGGAAGAAGCCTTGTGCTGCAGGAGCTATGCTGAAAACAACACTCACAACCCCTGCTGGCTCACCATCCAACTATGTCCAAAAGATGGTCCCACAATGACTGAAAACAAAGATTTTCCCATATTTTGGGTTTCAGTTCCATCAGTGTATCATCATCTTAGGCAGACTTAAATTGTTCCAGGTTTTCAGCCAGCAAATATTAGAAGACAAATAAACAAAACTCCACCTGATTTTTATCCTCACATTAGCAAAGTAATTTTAGCACTTGACTTTGTGCCCAGTCTTTCAGCTTAGACAGCACTGTTCCCTGATGATTACTGCCATTCACCTCCTTGGGCTTGTGACACTCCTGATCAGAGCTGGTTTGATCCTTTCCTGACACAGGCATGCTCTGTATCTGCTCTAATTTGAGGCCACGGACTGAGTACTGAAACAGTGAAGGACATATTTCAGTGTCAGTGTCTGCTCTGGAAGGATCCCTCAGCAATTTCTTTACTTCAAGAAGCCCACATGAGCTAGAAAAATCAGAGTCTCAGTATATAATTATAGTAGGTTCAACATGCTTAGAAGCAGTCTCAGACATAGCAGCTCATAGGAGAGAAAGCAAATTTCTTTACTGCTAGATTCTTTTAATCTCTAAAGTGAGGGAGGTGATTGTGCCTCAGAACTCTGCTCCCAAGTGACTTCACCTGGAATACTTCATCCAGCTCTGGAGCTCCACCACAGAAAGAACAGACACCTCTTACACTGAGTGCAGAGGAAGCCACTAAGCTGATTAGAGGAATGGAGCTCCTCTCCTTTGACAAAAGGTCAAGAGAATTGCCATTGCTCAGCCAGGAAAAGAGAAGGCCTCTGGGTGACCTAATTGCAGCCTTGCAGTACCTGAAGGAACCTCTGAGGAAGATGGAGAGGGATCTCTTACAGGAGCATGGAGTTACAGGACAAGGGGAAATTGTTTCAAACTGTCAGAGACTAGCTTCAGATTAGATATTAAGAAGAAATTCTTTACTGTGAGGGTGGCGAAGCACTGGAACATGTTGTTCAAAGAAATGGTGGCCATCCCATCTCTGGAAGTGTTCCAGGCCAAGCTGGATGGAGCTCTGAGCAACCTGGTCAAGTGGAAGTTTTCTCTGCCCATGGCAGAGGAGTTAGAACTGAACGATCTTTATGATTGCTTCCAACCAAAGCTGTTCTATGATTCTATGTTCTATGACTCCATGGGACTGGTAACTGGACCTTCTTATCTCCAGCCATATCTGTGATCTGTCAGAGACAGTGGCCGTTTGCAGATTGCACAGTCATGCCATAGACGATGAGAGCAGTGTAATGGTAAGAACAACCAAGCCCCAGTGTCCAAGACCATCTCTTGCTTTAGTCAATTGCTATGTCTTTAGCCCATGTAATGCAGCCCCTCATATCATTACTTCCACAAAGATGAAATTAATTTTTTTGATCTGAAGTCAAAAAGCAAGAACTGGTTTAGTTCTTCTCTTTCTTGAAACTTAAATGAGATTTCTACTACTAGTCTGTTTGCAATAAGCTTGTCATTACAGTTCAGAGCAGGATTTTCCTTTTAGGAAATGCACATGAATTTCAAGATGAGTAGATGTGTATGAACCCATCTACTGCTGAACAGCAGTTTATGACCAGGCTTGGTGAAAAACAAGTTGTAATTGTAAGTGTCAAAGTTACAGAAAGTCAAAGGACAGAAAGGTTCTGAGGAGCAGGATGGTCTTCAGCTAGCTAATAAAGGATTTGGTTCAGTTACCTAAGCATAGTGCATAGGAAATATTTTGTAATCCAAAATATGCTAGCGGAAGGTGTGGCAGGGCCTCTAGGTGGCCTGAGCTGGTCTACAGCAGCAGGTAGTGGTGATACTGAATATCGTAAATGATAGACACTCATGTTTGGGCATCTGTACCTCTTGCACAGTGTCCTTTAACTCCACAGTGTGAAGGAGATAACAATAAAATCAAGACTCCGATAGGTAAAATCAGTAAACTTCAAAATGGAAATAAGCCCTCACATCATGGCTGAGACAAGGAAATTCCATTTAACAAAGGACTGCACAAATTCCCACCTCTACTTCTTACAAGGTAAAGAGCCTTTTCTAAAGCAGGGTTATTTGCTGTTGTGTGATGTCACGGAAAAAATCATTGCGTGGAGTTCCAAAATCACTGTTAATGTTAAAGCAGATTAAATTATTAGTCCTGCCCTCAGATTGCACTTCTGCTTGCTCCGAGGCAAGTTCCATTTCTGTTGTGTATTTATAACAACTGATTAATTAAACATCTCTAAAAACAGTTAAGCAATCCCTACTTAAGTAACCAATACTATTAATGATATGCATGTAGATAGTTCATTTACACATTCTTTTTTCCTAGTTCCCCTTTTCTACCAAAAGGTCTTCATAAATGCAGATTTTGATCTCTAAAAAAACTTCATCTTTTCAAGAAAGATCTCATTAGTCACAAATGTAGAAAAAGTAGAAAAAGCCCAACTCCATAAAGGTTAAAGCTCTTCCAGTTCAACTCTTTTCTTATATTCTTTTAATTAAGAAGCTGTTCTGATTCATCCATCAAATAAGCTTTTATCTTACAGTCCATAATGAATTAAGACATTACCTGTCAATTCCTTAACTACAGCCACCCATTTAAGCGCTACTAAAAAACCCACAGTGGCATAAACTATTTTACTCAGACCTCTAACATAGAAAACTTATTGAATATTAGTTTGTGTTGGTGTTATTTGCTACTTTTTTTTCTCTTTTCTTTTCTTTTCTTTTCTTTTCTTTTCTTTTCTTTTCATTTGTTTTCTTTTCTTTTCTTTTCTTTTCTTTTCTTTTCTCTTCTTTTCTTTTCTCTTCTTTTCTTTTCTCTTTTTTTTTCTTTTTTTTTTTCTTTTTTTTCTTTTTTTCTTTTTTTCTTTTCTAAATGCAATTCTGGTTTTATCCTAACATAGGTAAAAGAAATATCTGAAATCTCAACAGCATATTTGGGTTAGAAAATACCTGTGCTATCTTGATGTATATATACATATCTGTAAGTGACTTATGGGATAAACCATCACAGACCCCCACAAGGGCAACCAATTGATCAGGTGTCATCATAATATTGATTAAGGCTGTGGTTCAGGTGAGCAGAGTATTGCTATGTCCTGCAGCTTTTTAGCATCCTCATCATAAAACCTTGGGGAAAGAGGCAAGACATTTAGTTCTTGACTACCTGTATATATCCCTCTGAGAGTATCAGGGCCAACATTTCTCCCTGAGGCCAATTCTTGATGCATTTGGCAAAATTTCAGTTATAGAGCACGTTAGACTCAAACTTTTTTAGGATCAGGACTGTGAAACATGATCTGCTACATTCCCAGTGTGCCAGCAGCTGCTCATCCCACCACATCTTCTATGATGTGAACTAGCAGTCACTTAGGGTCTGGGATGCCAGAAAAAACAGTTTGATCCCCTTCCCTGGCTGAGAAGCCAACAGGTTCCATCCACTACACATAGCAGCTGTGAAACTCAAGCTTACCTCTTCTGTCACATCTTGTGAATAATTTTTTACTAGACACAATCCTGCTCAAAACTGAGTGCCAGTTTTGGTGATGTGGCCCAAGATAGGTTGGCAAGCCACAGGAGTTTGACTACTAGTCCACCTAAAGCCTTGTTTTAATCACTGTTTATGTCAATATCTCTGTGAGACTGGAGATATTCAGTAAAATACTAGGTTTATAATAGTCATACAGCAAAAAACAGAGTGCAGCGATAAGCCAGGTAACAAAACATAACCTCTGTCTTCCTTTGTCACTGGGAAATGTTATATGCTTAATCTGATTCTTTGCAATTACCTCTTTATTATAAAAAAAAACAACAAAAAACAAAAAACACAGTTTTCCTTTCTAACAGAAGTCAGGGAAAAAAGAAAACAGTATAAATAACAAACCATTTATTCCCTTCATTTATCCCTTGTGACTCTAGATATGGTTTCAATGGTATACATTGCTTTGAAGTTTTCCTGTTTTCCTGTTTTACTGACAACGCAGATAAACCTGAATTAATGACACATGTCACTCTGGAACAATTGACCTCTGGTAGCGGGGAAGAAAAAAACCACAATAATAAGGTTGATGTGGGATTCAATTGACCAAGGATATATGAACCTCGTAGATAATTTGATCTAACTGATTCTTGGGTTCTCCTTTATAGTTAAGAGAAACAGACGTGATTGGTACAATCAATCACATGCTAAAGTAGACTTCCATAATAAATCTGATTAATTGTGGCCTTGACATACTTCTTCCTCTTCTTTGGCTTTAAAGGAAGACTGAATTACCTAGCTCTAGTCTCAGCATTGCCTTATAGACACAAGAAGACAAATAAGTTAAACCCACTCCAGTGATCTGGACATAACATCATAAAATAGGAGTTTCATGAATTATTAATTGATGTGGTGTCCCTTACGGAGCAGCATCTCCATCCACCTGAGCTAGCCTGACACCACGGTCATGCGGGGGACACTCCTCCAGATCCTGGGAACCAGAGGGGCTGATAAGGGGACTTTCCCCTTGTCATGGGAGGGGACCACACCAACGGCAGAGGAAGGAGTTGGACTCATCTGGAGAGCAAAGTCCAAGGTCCTTATTTAGTCCCAGCCAGGACGAACAAGCATCAGGGACGCAACTCCAGCAGAGCGCCTCAGGCAAGGAGACCCAGGCTTAAATGTAGGGGAGGGACTAAGGGAGGGGACAAACCACTGTGCAATGAAAGACAAAGTGGGAGTGGAACAGGGTTGGAGGGACATTCAAAGAAACTAGTGAGACTATCAAGGGAGGAAATTCCTCTGCTCCTGCCCTAACACTCAATGGCCTTACCCAAGCTTTCTAGAAGATGGGACGAACAATCAAATGACAGGCAAGGCCCGTAGGAGGGGACTGGGAGGGATATGGGAGAATTGACAGGGAAGAGGGGTAACTAAAAACCTTGGGAAACAACATTTCTTCAGGAGAAAAAGGAGGTGCGGGACAAACCATTATAACGAAAATAAATAACATAAAATACAATACAAAAATAAACAACATAGAACACAATGCAACAATTAATATCTACCAATAATTATAGGGAGCCGGAAAACATTTTTATCATGGCATGAACATAATTAATACACTGACTAATTTGAAAAATATGTGATCATGTGATCAGACCTCATTCAGATTAAATTTATATTTCACCATAGCACCATAGCATTAAGAATAGATGTTCATGCACACAGAACCATTATTCAGACAGCACATTAAATATTTTTGGTCTGGAATTTACCAATAGTTACAAAATGGATTATGGGAAGAGAATATGGTCTCTTGAAAGGAATGGAAGTCATCACAACAAAACTTTGAGTGTTTGCAATGCATTTTAAACATCTAGAATCTCACCAGTGCTAACTCTTCCAGACTGCCTTAATGTGGATAAAGAGTAACTTTAAAGGGTTGGGTCACCTAAACCATTTCAGAGATGTGTCATGTAAAGCAGCAAGAACACCTCTTTGGGCCATCATTTCTATTAAGCAGCACCTGTCAGGAATTTGAAAGTCCTACATGTCAATTTATTGTACACTGTAGTTCTGGAAGATGATGTCCCATAGCAGTGTTCTCTGTACGTTTTTGAGCGGCTCCTTTTATTTGCCTCAAAACCCGCCAAAAATTATAAAAGATAAACAAGACAGAAAGCTTTCTTATTCCTTTATTAAAACAACAACAAACAAACCCAACAGAAAACAAAACCACAATTTTAAGGAATTTAATTTATCTCACAGTGTTTTCCAATCTTTCTTCCTTGGGAACTTCTCTATGTTCTGATTATTTTGGCTAATCCCTTAAAGATAGCTGAAAATATACAGTGAATTCCACTTGGACATTAAGATGGAGGTATTGAATATGATTCCTGTCTTAATCATTGCCTTAAGTGTTTGTGAGATTTTGGGTGTATGAAGCTGTTTGCCAGAAAACAAGCAGGTAAGAAAATAAGAAAGAAAAAAAGGAAAAGATGAGTAATATTATCAATTTATTTTTTTCAAAATAAGAAGAAATACTCACCAGGGGCAGCACAGAAGGGTCGCTCTATTCAGCCATTGCTAATGCTGTTAGGTGTCTTTAGTTCAATCAAAAAATTATCCTATGTTACACTCAAAGATTTAAATAGGCTTGATTAGAAGTGTGACATCTTTAAGATGAAATTGTAGAAACTTGAGGTTCTTAATGTTGTCACTGTATATTCTGAATGTATTTCCATGCAGTGTATTTCCAGTGAAAAGAAAGGTCTGGGTTGCTTTTTATTTTTTTGTCAGGCACTCTTGGCACAAAAAAGTAGACATGTGCAGGAACCTGCTGATTTGAGGTGGGAAATTTTACAGAAACACAGAATGTTACATAAATAAATAAAATTATGCTAAGGAAAAAATTTCACCCTGCAGGGGTTTATGTAAACATCCAAAAGCTCCTGTTAAGTTGTGATACACCACTGGGAAATTGTATTGACTTCATAAATAAAGAAGAAGAGTGGGTAATGGTCTTTTATTTCTTTAAATGATAAAAGGTATATAACAGATATTATGGTATTTGACAGTGAGATATTAATCTCTTTTTTCAGAAAGGTAAGGAAAGAAGATTCACTCAGTGTCATTCTATGATAAAACAGGAGCAAATTCAAGATTTCAGTCTGACTATACTGGTAAATTACAATTTATGAAATGTCTTTCAGCTCCAAACAGAAATCCTGATGTTGTAACTGCCAGTCCAATAAGAAAATAACTTTAACAGAATCTATAAAGGATTTGTAATTCTTGGGGTGTAAATCCACTAGTTTATATACAAGTGTGGTTTTATTTTAAAAAAATTCATTCCTAAAAAGCATAAAAATTTTAATAAAAATACAATTTGTATTGGGGGAAAGAGGGGGATTTTAAAATGTTGACAATTCTAATGGATTTTACTACAAACAACCAAACAAATAAATCTCCCCAGAATCTTTCTCCAGATAAATAAAAAGGAATTAAAGTACCAGGATTTAAATGGCATCCATAACAGAATAATAATGTTGCTCATTACATGTAGCTTCAAGTATTCTCTGTGGGGAAAAGCTAATTGTAAGTTTTTGGAAGTTTTGTTAGATATTATCACACTAAAGAAATTGTTCTCTAGTAGTGGGCTTTTTGACCATTTACAATTGTACTCATCCAGTTTTATCTGAACATGGAATAATCTTTCAGAGTTCATTTCAAAACCAAAGGATTAGATAAAAAGAATATTTCTATTTTTATATTATAATGATTTTAATCCAAGAATCCCATGGCAGTTTAAAATATTTATTGAATAAGTCTGTCTGTCATATAGGCAAAGGTTCTGTTTTATAAATGACTAAACTGAAGCAGGCAGACTGAATGGCAGAGGCAGATGCTGAGGTCTAAGCTCCAGACTGTCTTCAGCTACAGCAGCATTGAGGCATGCTTATCATTGTAAGCACATAATTAAATGTTATTACAGTTCATTCAGTTGCTTATGTTCTGATTGCACTGGAAATTCAAACGTTGCTTAACTGCTGTCTGAGTTCGAAGTAAGGAAGGTAGTATATAGATTGAGGGAGAATGTGGCAGATTCAGACATCAGCTAATCTGGCACACTGTGGACTGCAGCAGCCAGGAGGTTTCATTTCACTGCTCTCCAAAATTATAGTCATGGATGCACACAGAAAATTAGCTAAGATTTTTCAGTTGAAGGTCCAAGTTCAGGATAAAGTCTTCAAGTTTTACAGAGGTCAAGAGGCCTTAGAGGTAAGAAAGCAGGAGCAATGAAATGACTGGATGAAAATAAGAAGATCATGATATGCTTATAGACCCCAAGGGTAAAGATCCTAACTCTCTCCCTAAGGAGTGTGAAGATTTGAGAGTTTCCTAAGTACCTTTTAAACTACTGACACACTTCCAGATGCTCCTCAAATTATGTTATTATTAAGATCCAAATGAACATATTTGCACTAGATTAGACCACACTAATAGAATATTTTACTTGGAAGGGAACTACAAGTATCAGCTAGGACCATAGAAGCATTTAGATTGGATTTAGACCCTTAAAACCATCCAGAACAGCTGTAAAACTAACACTGAGAAGTCTAGTACAAAACCACCTTCCTCAGTACCACATCTATGCATCTTTTAAATATGATTTTTTGATTCTATGATCTCTAGGGATGATGATGGGACACTTCCCTGGGCAGCTCTTCCTGTGCTTGACAGTCCTTTCAATTTCACTGCTTTCCAACTTGGTGTTGTCTTCAGACTTCCTGTGTGCACCCTCCATCCCCTCATACAGATCACTGATGAGGACATTTAAGAGAACTGTCCCCAACACTTAGTCCTGGGGAATACCACTTGTGACTGGCCACCAATTGAGCGTAATCTGTGATTCTGTGATTCATCAGCACTCTCTAGGCCTGGCCATCCAGACAGTTGTGGGGTTTTTTTTGTTTTTGGCATTTGTTTGTTTGTTTGGTTGGTTGGTTGTTTGTTTTAAATCCAGAATAGACTGCACTCTAGTCCAACTGCAGCTGCATATTTAAATTACGTTGTCATGAAAGAGCCAGAATGATGTTGGTCTCCATCACCTTTTCCACTGAGGTGTTTTTGTGGGGTTTTTTGTTGTTGTTGTTGTGTTTTTTAAGTTTTATTTTTCTCTCCACAAATTCTTTAACTTTGGGGCCTTGTCTTTTGTGGTTAAGTATGACTAGTGCCTACATCGTACACTATTTTTTGCACATTTAGTTACCGAATTCCATCCCTGGCAATCGAGGATGTGAATAAATTTGCTTATCTTTGTATTGATAAAGTAGATAGAGAGGGAGAGATTCCAGCATGTGATCAAAATGTTATTTTCACAGACACACCATATCATACTATTTATGGTTATATTCAAAGGTCCCTAAAAATTGCTATTTCTTTACTTCTGTGTTAGCAAATAAATGCAGACTGTGGAACAGAGGGCAAATGCTGTGGCGTGGTTTTTATTGTCAGAGGGAAACTCATTCTACCTAAAGTGCACGGTCTTCTCCATGCATGCTGGGAGCAAACATGTAGCTTGTGCAGGTTTGTGCTGTGTTGGCTTGTGCTGCCCTGTGAGGAAGGTCAGGGCATTGGGACAGCAGGTTTGTTGCCACAGGCCAAAGCTGTGCCAGGGGACATGCTGGGTAATCATGTACACAACACACCTCCATCAGATTGTGGTTTAGAAACACTTCTTTTCCTTTCTGCATTCCTGAAACTGAATTTTGAGAGTGGGGTAAAATTAAATTAACAGGTAAAAGACAATATCTAAATACTTACATTATTAAGTAGTGATCTGAAGAGGGAAAGAAGAGAAAAAGAGAGAGGAGGTACATCACCAGCCAGCTTGTGTGTTGCATATAAAATATTATCTGTGTCAGGGAAATTGAGAAGAGGAAAAAAGAGTGGGTGTCCACTTAATGGTGTCTGGGAATATTCCAGATGCATTAAATTGAGTTATTGCATCCAAAAATATAGAGATAATGAGATAAATAACAGGAACTGATAGAAGAGTTTAACCAATACATGTTTATCAGACAGCCTCAGTTTTTAGGTGATTTTAGAGAAAGTTATGCTGGATATGTTTTCCTGATTGCATTAAAGATGCAGAGATGCCTTTCAGTTCCATTTCTTAAAGTAATTAGATTTACTGCTCTGCCAATTAGGTCATATAAAAGCCTGTGAAAAATTTAGTTTCCTGTGATTTTTTTTAGAAAATCTTCTTTTAAACATATGACTCACTGGACAAGTTAAATGCTTGTTCTTGTAAGAACAGCCATAATCTAAATGCTTTGTCTGGAATCCCATATATACTGTACAGTTGGCCAGCAAATGATTTTTGTTGCATTAAATTACATATCTCTTTTCCTAGCCTGCCTCTTCAAATTTTCATGACACTTCAATTCATTAAGCAGATGGAGATGGAAGATGTGACTGAAATGTTTTGTTCAATAAGATGTAAGTTAATTCCCTGCAAACCAGTGTAATCCAGTGTGCTTAGAGGAGGGTGGTTTCCCTTCAGCACCTCTCCTGATAACTGCTTGAATGCTCCTTTAGAGAAATCCATTTCTGGCAAAGCATGCACCGCTGATTAACCACCCTTATTTAATGCTGCCTTTCCCTTGGTAGATGCAAAGATGCTGAAACTGGAAAGTTGTTGATTATGATTATATTGGACAATTAATTATGCATTTTAATAACCTTTCACCCAAGAAAATACTTCCTTTTTCATTTAATCAGCTGAAATGAAAAGTGATCAAATAATTACGTGTTCTTGTCTTCCAATCAAGCTGTAGGTAGAGATGTTGAGAGGAAATCAAGCATAATCTTAAAGAAAGTAACAATATTAATGAAAAAAAATGCAGAAGAAGAAATAAACTTATTGAGAGTAATAATTAGATTATTTTTTCACTTACTGCAGCTGCATCTAAACAAATGAAGTCCTCCAGATATGGGCTCTGTACTCAGCTTCATGTCTGTGCCACTAGGACATGAGGAGTTGTTCCTGACCTCAGTGTTCATACCCAGGCCGATAATACCCATCATTTGTGAATAATTCTGGATCTTATCCTTCAGAGGCTGTTACTTTTTTCATTATTTCACACAGGAAGAGGAAAGTATCTCATTAAATCATCTCTGCACAGGTAAAAAAAAAGGGATAAAAATAGGGTAAAAAAAAATCAAGAAAGCAGTGTGTTACATTAAATACCACAAAAGAAGAATGCATCTTTATTGTTGCATCCATCAGTCATTAGAAAGTTATTATCTTCTGAGAAATAAAAGTATCAGTTCTCGACTTCAGTAATTTTTGGATCCTGGGAAGTGCTTTTTATCTTCACAGAGTAAAACTATTGAATTTAGTAAAATGTCAAAATTGAGATCAGGATTCTGTATGGTCATGAAGGGGGTTGTTGGTTTTTTTTTTTTTTGTGTATAGTCCATAACAATGAGTCAGTCCTTCTTTTGGTAAACCAGTTCTCTCAAGCTGAGGCTCTTGATCAATAGGAACACATGTCTTTAGCAGTGAGCTGGGTGTAACACAGATTGATATTCTTGGGTCACCAGTCTCTCTTCCTGCAGCTCTGGGGTAGTTATGCTTGTCTCTTTAGCTGGAAGGGGAAGATGTGACTATTTATCCCCTTAATGCTCTTCAAATTGGCAGCTGTGCTGTTGCTACAGGTACCTGTCCTTCACTTACCAGAGAAATGCAGGTACCTTGACCAGAGATATTGAAATCAAATACTTAATGCTGGTAAGTTATTCACCAGCCAGTGTGACATGTCTTCTCTGCTTTAAAAACTTTCACCTCTATGTGTTCTGATTCAACTACCTGTGCCTACAAAATGAAAAAATTCAGAGCAGATAATAATTAAGAAAAAATCAACCTATTGGTTTAATAAATTATTAAACCAGAAGTGGGTATTATTTAAAATTATTAAAGCAGCATAGGAAGAACCATCAGATTATTATTCATAAATTTGTTAGAATTTATTAAAAGAAATCTCTTTTGTAATTAAGTGAATTAAATTAGCTATCTTCATTTCTGAGCACTTCAAGTGTGAAGCTTTATTGTACTCAGTATGTATACAAGAATGCAATGCTATCAAAATGCCTCTTTAAATCAGTGAGTGAACATTAATATTGCTAGTATTAACTCTCCTTTCTAATGTTAAAAGTTTTCTCTGATGTTAAAAAATTTTCAGAGAGGTCCTAGAGTATGTTTTGTTGTATTTTGAACACTGAAATAATAGAAATTGTATTATATTCAGCATGTAACACACTATTTATTTGACTTCACATAAATGCATTTCTTCCTTTAATAAAATCCTCCTGCAGATATGAATATTTTCTTATTCTTTCTAGGAGTATTGGCAGGATTTGCAATATATAGTTGCTGGGGTAGGATGGAGACCATTTTTCTCTCATGAATATCCCTTTTGATCACATCATTAAGTACAGAGTCCTGCCATAGAGATTCACGTGGGGTTTGTGACCAAGAGATGTGGATATTAATGAGCATTTTTCTTGCATCTGACTTTGAATGAACTTTTCATCACCTTTCCTGTTTGGAGAGCTTTGCATCAATTCCAGTTAAATCCTTGCAGAACTCATTTAATTTCTTTTACATGACTGACCTTTCTCACACATGACTGGCTGTCACAAGCTGAAGAGGCTGGTAGGTCTGGGTTTCTGAATCTTGAGCCATTTAATTGCATCAAGAGGCATTTTTCCGTAGGATAGGAAAGAATGCCCAATTACTTAATTTATTACATGCTTTAAAATTGATCCTGAGAGGTCAGACACAGACTTTCTGAAGCTCTTGGGGTTGTTTGGCTCTGATTTGGGTAATTTTTTTTGGTGGGGAGGAGGTGTTCGCATTTCTCCCTCCCCTACCACCAACTTAATAATAAAAATATTTATAAGTAATAACTAATTCAATCAGTATTCAGCTTAGATGCCTAGACACCATTTTATCTTTAGAATATACAAAGGAATACACTTTTCTCAACAGTTAATAGCCCTTACTTACACCACCTGGTCTTATATTCACTGGCTTTTCTAAATCAGTGTACACTGTTCCCCTTTAAAATCAGATTGATTTTCTGGTGGCAAATGAATGAAGTCAGATTAACAGTTCAACTATTATTTTTGTTGCAGAAAAGCAAATTTATTAGTTATGAAAGAATGTAATTTGTACCAATCTAGTCTAAAATCAAATAAATTGTTTTAGGAATATTAATGTGTTCAATATATGCAAAATCTAGGTTTTGTAGTGGGGTGTTTTGTGTTTTTGTTGTGGTTGTTTATTTGTTAGTTGGTTTTTTAGCTTTGACTTGGATTTTTCTGTATTTTGGGGTGGGGTTTTGTTTGCTTTGGTTTTCTTTTTTTTTTTTTTTTTTTTTTTTTTTTTTTTTTTTTTTAATTTATTTATTTTAGATTTAAATTAGGATTCATCTGACATAAGAGAACATTTCCAGAATTTAAACATCTAGTCTAAGCTAGTCTTCACAGTCCCTCTAATGCTTGTGCAGAGAAACAGACTCCTAGAGGTTCATTTGTCCTGATTATCTTGGACATCATAGGTTTTGATAAATAGCTCCTGATAGTAACTGTTCCTCATCAAAGGAGCCTGAATATGTTAAACTGGATGTCTAAATTCTAATAATTAAGGCTGGGCAACACAGGCTGCACCCCATGGGCTGTAAGTTACAGATTCCCTCCCAGTTGTACAGTACCAGGTTTTTCAAAGTCTGAGACACATAAACCATGTAAAGTTTCTCCAGAGGCTTCTCCTCAGTGTCCTTCATGCTACTGATCAATCTGGTAACTTTGTAAGCTTCAAATGGTATAACCACACTGTACATAAATCAGCCTCTACATTAATTTCCTGTGTGAGTTACTATTGAAACCTAAAGATGAGGACAGTTTTCAACTGCTGACAAAAACAAATTCTCTCACAACAACTGATTAGGCACACCTCAACTTCAGATTTTTTGTTGTTGTTGTTCTGTTTGCATTAGTGTAAATAGAATAAAAATGCCAAGATCCCTAGAAGTCATTTATACGCATCCTCAGTGTGATACTAGAGATAATTCCTTTTTATTTTCCACAGCTTCAAGGCAACAGCAATTAAAAACAGTGAGATTCAGCTGGATTACTTTAGTCAACTAATCATCAAAAAAATTCATCTGGAAGAGCAGTTATTGGACAATATCCAGGTAAGTAAATTCCCCATCTATGCCTCAATTTCTTACCAGAAACCTGTGTGTACCTGTGTAGAACATTAAAAAAAAAATCAAGCACGTTCAAAAAATTGACTCAGTTTTGTCTCCAGATGATGGATATTTTGTCACTCTCTATGTCACAAGTAAAATTAAAACCCTTTTTCTCTACAAAACCATTATTGAAGAAAATACTGTAGGGTCTATTTATATTTTAAGAAAATAATAAACTGTTGCATATGGCCTGAGGAAGAAATTAGGTTTTGCACATTTTATCTGTCAGATCTAAATCAAAGGGATATAACTTGGTATTTTACTGAAACTATTTCATTTATGTTTCCAATGACAAAAAAGTCTTATTCAGTATTTTCTTAAAATAAATAATAAAACCACAATGTATTTTAACTTGTATCTTTTTTTTTATATTTACAGTGGGAGGGTTAAGCTGTTCTCAAAATGGTCTGTAAAAACTGAACTTCAGTTTAATAGTTACAAAAAGAAACAGAAAAAAAATGTCACAAATTATTCAAAATTTTTCTTCAAACTTAACATGGAAATGGTTAATTTCTATTAATATTTGATATAGTGGGATTATGCTGTATATAAATGACAAAAACTGCACAAGTAACTGGGATACAGGTGATCTTCAGAGACAATCCAGTTATTTTTGTAGAAATGGAAACTATTTTCACAGCATCACAGAGTGGCTCAGGTTGGAAGGGACCCGTGGGAGTCCAACCCACTGCTAAAGCAGATCTTTCCACGCAGAGCAGGTTGCACAGGGTCACATCCAGGTGGGTTTTCTATGTCCCCTGAGAAGGAGACTCCACAGCCTCTCTGGCAGCCTGCTGCAGTGCCCTGTCATCCTCAGAGTAAAGAAGATTTTCCTCATATCCAGATGGAGCTTCCCGTGTTTCAGCTTGTGCCCATCACCCTTTTTCTTGTCACTGAGCACCACAGAGAAGAGTCTGACCTATGGAAGAGTTCAGTTCTCACATGGCAGTTAACAACCATATTTAATGCCACAGCTGGCATTAAGGAGCTCCTGGGGAACATAGTCTTTTCTTCATGAGGGTCTTACTTTAAAAGTCAGAGTTGTGTCGTGTTTGTTGTACTAAACTCCTGTTTCTAACACTAACCTTTTTTCCTGCAGGTATTATATGTGGCACCATGATTCCTTGACATGGGGAGCTCCCCATGTGACCCATAAACAGGGCAAATATTTGAAGAACTGTCATTTGTGGGCACAAAGCTGGGGTCAGATGCTTCTCTGTCATAGATGCACCATGACTCTGAATTCAGTGGTTTACCTGCCTGCAAGGGGTTTGACATTTCCTCTTCTATCATAATAACCTTAAAAGTAAATGCAACAGGGAAAAAAAAATCTCAAAGTTGAAGTTTTCAAAAAGTCTGATATATTTCTAAGAGTTAATACATCTGGAAATAACTCACTGCTTCTCCTGGGACTAAAAGTTAGAGAAGAACTGATTAGACACTGGAAAAGTTACTGCCAAAGGTCATTATAAGATATCCCAGATCATTAGTATTTTTATGGGCTTTTTTTTTGTGTGTGTTTGGTTTAAGATTTACTTATTTATTTTCTAAAATCTAGCTGGTTTTATTGTCTCTTGGCATGAACTAGTCATTTTGCAAAGTATTGTGACCATTAATTTTTTCCAGATGTCACCTTCCCATAGTGAATCCTTAGGAGACTTAATTACACAATTTGTTCCTGTATCTCTTCAGTCCATGTGATTTCTATCAATGGACAAAAACAGGAACAGGTTTACCAAAGCTGCTTTAGAATATCCATCACTGCAGATGTTTCAAACACTATTGGACAGGATCTGGGCAGACAGAACTGCTGTGTAATTTATCTGTTCTGAGTGGAGAGTCAAACCAGTTGGCATCTTGAAGGACCTTTCCATCCTAAATTTTCCTGTAATTGTGTGGTTTTTGTGGGATAGTGAATTACCTACAAAAGTAAAGATGAGACTAAGAATATCCAAATCATCAAGACCAGTCTCCAAGGAAGATGATGAGAGGAAATCCTTTAAACCCTCGGCCTTAGGCCCTAAATAAGTACTTGTGCAAGAGTTTAGTTGCATCATTAATAATAGAAAATCCTCTCCCTTTCCTGCCTTCTCCAAATTTAAACTATTTTATGGTCAGGAGAGTGTAAAGCAATTTAAGAGAGCTTTACATTAAAATTTCCTGATGTTCAGGACTGCTTAATTTTTCAGAACTTGCTGATATTTAGGATTTGTTTCCCTATTCCTGATTTAAACCCACTGATTTACTACTGTAGTGTAAAAGAATATTATATTTACCTCTCCTGGAACGTAACACCTGTCAGGGACAGATGTGAAACTCAAATCCCAGTGAACAGACATGTAGCTCTCCTGAATTGTTTGGTGAGATGATTTCCTGTCTGACAGATAATTCCTATTCCCTATCACAAACTAAAATTTGCTCTTTTTTTTTTTTTTTTTCATTTAAATTCACTGTTCAGAATTAGCTATCAACATTTATAGTGATAAATTAGTATTTGGAATTATTGAGTATATAGTTCTCCACTACATGTGTCTAAACTAGCTTCTCTGTATTATATTCTTGAGTCCAAGCATCTTTTTTTTTTTTTTTTTTTTTTTTTTTTTTTTTTTTTTTTTTTTTTTTAAAGAGTAGCAATTTCTGAAATAAGGCAGCTCAAGAAATTTGGCTGCATTTCATTACTAAGGTCAGTTATTAGCAGAGAGAGAAAGAACCAAATATTTAGACTCTCAAACTATTTTTCTAACAACAAATCCCCTTAGTCAAAATAGATTAATTTTTAGTAGTTCCTTTCTCCTATAACATAGTTGGTTCAGGTTTAACAGGAACTACTCTGAAAGGTGGCAATGCCAAACTGAGAAAGTTCTGCTGTCTTCTAGGACAACACGGGGTTCTGTGGGCTTGTATTATCAAATGCCTGCACTGAATGCCAACAAACAAACTTCAAGATTTTATTTGTTACATGTGTTATAAAGACAAGGAAACAAAGATATGCAGTCTTCTACCAATGTTCTGTGGCTGTTTTGCTACCCAGAAAGAAAACAGCTTCAAGAACAAGGTACACTGTGACTTTCCCTCTCAAGGTTTTCCCTTTAGTTAATTCCTACAGACACTGGCTCAGTGTTGTAGGGGAAGTGGGGATGGTAAATTCACACCTGTCCAATATTTTGCACCTTGTCAGAACCTGCCAGGGCATGGATTCTCTGGGAGCAACAGTATTATTAGATATCTTCTGGCAGAATCTTCAGAAGTCAACACTTAGCTCAGATATGCCATGAAGAGTTGTAACATGTTTTTTGAGAACAGAAAAAAGAGTAATGATCCTCCTCTATAATACAGAACTAAAAAAGAACAAAGGAGCCCAAGAGAAATACTTTATTTTTTGAAACAATGTCTGGTAATATAGCCTTCTAGGGGAAAAAGCCCATACTTAACCCACCTTTCTGAAAGAATGAGTGAAAAAAAATATCGCTGATCAAGATTTTGAGTACGATGTAAGCCTTGAAATTTGTTAATTTTGATTAAGCCTCAACAAATTGAAAGATCAGTTAATTTATTTCAAGAAAATTGTCCCTATTCCTTCAATATCACAGTCACACTGTCTTAATTTAATTATCTGGGTATCTGGAATCCCCATGTTAACATAACAAGGATTATTTTAGCTTTATAAGATTATCCAGAAAATCAGAATGAGATTAAGTATGTCACCAACACACATAATCAGTGTTGCATTGATTATGAAGGGAGCAAACACCTTTCCTACCCAACAGCTTCACTCACCAAAAAAGTGCCTGGAAGAAATTTGGTGTTAAATTAGAGAAACACCATCTCATATGTGAGATTTTAATAGCACTGAAGAGAATGGCAGCAACAGAAAGAAGTGAAAAAACTTGCTCCTTTATTGTTTACAGTTTCACACTTTCCCCCTTAATTCTGGCTAATGAGAGTGGAAACTACACAGCAGTTCTTAAAATTGTCTAGAAATAGAAACTATTTTTGCTGATCTCAGGAGCCAAGGAGATTGGTATAGTTTTTTATGCACTTTATTACTTTAGAGATTTTATTTTGGCCTGTTAAAGGTCTTGGCAAATCATTATTGACCTTTCTTACCAGGTGTGTGCATCAAATTCAGGATAATTTCATGTATTCTATTAATAGCCACAGAATCTCAAGATTCAAGACTGTAGGGCTCTTAGGCATGATGGATTGATTTTTCAAGCTGATGAGATGTGAAGCCTCAAAATGTACATCTTCCTCTCTACTCTTTATGGAGAGACGGAATTGTTGTAGGGATTTGCAGGAGTTCATAGAAGCATAGAATAATTTTGGTTGAAAGGGATCTTAAAGATTGTCTAGTTCCAACCCCCACTCTGTGGGTAGGGACACGTTCCACCTAGACCATGTTGCTCAGGGCGCCATCCAAGCTGGCCTTGAACAATTCCAGGGATGGAGTATTCACAGCTTTGCTGGTCAACCTCAGTGCCTCACCACTCCTAGCAGCAAAGAATTTCCTCCTAATTTGCTTCAAAAACATCAGCTGGTGTCAACCAAACTTTGGCAAAATAAAACATACTATAATATCCTCCAGATATCTACCTGAAGAGAGGTGTTTAGGAAATAATGAAGTCTTTTTCATGTTAAGTCAATGGGTTTAATTTATCTCACAGTAAGGGATTCTATTGTTTCTATCCTCTCCTTTGCCACTCTCCTCTGCACCATGAGCACTGAGTTTACTCATCCTGATTCTCTCAGCCACACTGGAGAGCTGATACTCCATCTATTTTCTGCTCTGAACCCTGCAAACCCACAGTTCTTCTGAGAGAAATGTCTCTGTTCTGTGGAGGGGAGCAGTGCTGGGGTACGAGCAGGACTCAGAGCTGCACTGACATGAAGGTGTTAGAGGTGGGAAATAATGAGACCCTGAGGGATGAAACATGAAGAACAGGAGCTCGGTCTTTTTTGCTGGACTGTCTCTCTCTCCTTTCACCCTGTCAGCCTTCTTAATTCTTTGGATCACTGGCTTCAGTTTCTGGGGTGATCTTTCTCTGAATAAATCCATCATCCCACTATTTTTTGCTTCTGCATAAAACAAATTAAAGAGAAGTGCTTTGAAAAAGTGCTTATGTACAGTCTTGAGGGAGACTTAGTGCTCAAATACTATATCTTTGATTATTGGACCAATGTAAATAACAATTTTTTTGTCTAAAAAAATTTATATATATCAAATAGATGAGAAACTGACTCAATTCTCTATTTTGTGAAATGCAGCAAGTTTAAAACATGAATATCCTACAGAAAGAAAGGGGAAAAAAAAAAAAAAAAAAGCCAAATTATTTTTTTCAACAGCATAAACCAGTTGTTAAAGCTGTTTTTAATTAAAATTAACTCAAGTGTACAAATGAGCAGAACTGACCATTTTAAGTAAAACTCTCAACACTCTGAACAGCTAAAGCTATATCTAAAAGCAAACTGATTTCTTTTTTTCTTGAGATAAAGATTGTGCTTAGAGCCAGAAAAAAAAATAAATAATTAAATTTGTTTAATTTTATTTCCATGTCTACATGAGCTCTCATTTTCTTTCTATTTTATTAGCCTCATCAATGTGACTGCAGTGCTCCAGGCACACAAAGGGTGGAATGTACTCAAAGACAATTCCCCTGGCTCTCTGGCATGTCAAGAGGAGTTTCAGGTATAGGTTGGACTTCCACATCCACTTTCAACTGCAGTAGGATCTAGAAGGGTCTAGCAAATGACAGGAAACCAAAACAATGTTTTGTTGATTTGATACAGCAGATCACAGATTGGACAATTTTTTGTTATTAGCTTTAACAAGTAGCGTTAATCACAAGATAATCTGCCCCTTTGATGGCACAATGACTAAAAATGTACCTCCCATTCACTTACAGAGTTATCCAATCTTCAGTGTACGTCTTCTCTTAACACAAGTTATTTTAGCTGTAAAAATAGAAAAATATCATATTACTTCTTTCCAATGCATTGAAAATGTTGCAATCCTCTTCCTGGGTGCTCCTAATTTCAATTTCATTAGAGGTTTTGAACCCAGTGTTGACATTTGCCACATGAGACGTGACAGAATTTGCAGAGCCTGGGGAATCAAGAACCTCTCCAGCTGCATCACGATTTGACAAAAGAGACACCTGCTGCACCCATTCCTGATTCAGCACCCCAGCCTTGCTCTCTGCCACAGCCTCTCCTGGCCTCAGCTAAATCACTCATCTGTATGGTTGAGTTCAAGCTGAAGGGTTTGGAGATGTCCAGTGAAAGCTGTTCTGTATCACTCACTTTACATCTTTCTGCCTATGTTTTTGATCTTATTTTTTCAACTGATCCCCAGCTGTGTTTACTTGTCAGGAGTACAGTTATTTGGGAAATTAATGTGCTTGAACATCACCAAGTTTACTCCTTCAGGTTTTATTCTAGGAGTAGCATCGTTAATGTGTGGCTGTTGAGGTGGTACTCTGCCAATATGAGCATGTGATTCATCACTTGGGTTTTGCAGTCAACCACAGTGAGGTTGAAACAAGAAAAGTAACCACAGGGTATGTTGTCCTAGACTAGAAATTTTGGACCATGCTACTGTAGTAGCTGTCGCAACTGACCTTGACTCACGCATATATTTATTCTCATTTCTGCAGGAGATCACAGAATCATGGAATATCCTGAGCTGGAAGGGACCCACAAGGAGCATCCTGTCCAGTTCCTGGCCCTCTGCAGGAGAGTTGCAAGAATACCACCATGTGCCTGAGAGTTGTTCAAATGCTTCTTGAACTCTGTCAGGCTGCTGCTGTGACCACATCCCTGGGGAGCCTCTTCCAGTGCCCAGCCACCCTCTGGGGGGAGAACTCCTTCCTTGTTTCCAACCTACATCTGCTCTGACATGGCTTCAGGCCACTGAGATGTCCCTTATCCCACTACACTCCACAATCACACTGTGATTTGCCAAATGACCACTGGCTTCAGCAGGGCTCAGACACGATCCCTAAAGAATATAAATTAGAAGACCAGTGTGCAGTGACACAGATGGCAGAACAAATAAAGAAAGCAACTTACTGTTTTTTCCAGGGGGAAAAAAAGCCTTTAATTTAAAACAAAGAAAATAAAGACAATCCAGAATGAACTTATAATTGAAGCTTAACTGTCACTTTACATAAATGTTAAAATCCATAAGAAGAAGTTTAACAGCAAGCAATCACAGTTAAAGGCACAACATGAGCATCTGGATCTTCCATATTATGGATAAAATGTTAATATATGATCTAAACATCACCTCTAATGTTTTCTAAACAAAGATAAATTAACAGGATCAATTTTCCATAGCAAATATTCTCCACCTAACAGGATAATTTTTGAACACTAATATAATAAACCACAAATCATATTTACTCTTGGGCTTACCCTCTTGCTGCAATTTATCCTAGGTTGAGACAATATGGCAAACTCTATTAGCAAAAGCATAACTTACTTTTTTTTTTCTCCAAAGCATTACTTTTCTTTGAATGTGTTTTTTGTTGTTTTTTTTTTTTTTTCCCACAGATAAATTAAGTCTCAGAGTAAATTAATTAATGATAATTAATATTAGCTCAAAAAATTAACCAATTTAATTAAATAATTAACTTAATCTGAGTTTCCCCTAGTGCATGCATTCAGTACTGTGAGTGTTCATGCTTAGAACTTACAATTATGTATCTCTTTCAAGACAGTATTTATCCCTGGAAGTACAAATCTGTACATGATTAAAATATACCGTACATATATGGTAATTCAAGGCCTATGATTTCCTGAATTTAGATCCCTGTTCCAGAATGATCACATGTTGTGCTAATGGTGGAAAAGCTATTCTTCTAAATATATTTGATTTTTACTCAAAATCCTTCTGGAGAGCACTTAGTATGAATTTTAGGGGGTGGGGGAAGGGAAGAGAAATATAAATTCCATTCCACAGAAAAATGTTGCTTTCTCAGAAGAAGGTCACTTAGAAAACTTGCTGAATTAATAAAAACCACTCACTATGAAGAACTCTGCATACATTTACACAATCACAAGTGACAAGGTATGTTTGGAGGTTTTCTACTTTTGGGTGGAGATTCTCAATCATCAGCTATTCAGTTGTTCCAGGTGAAGCTTTTCCCTGAGATCTGTGCAGTCAATCAGGTCTTACCTGAAAGAAAATTAACTTAAAAAGCGATAGTTTCTTTGAGTACAACTACAGTTTTTATCTAGGCAAACTGCCAGAAAACTGGGAAGGTCAGAAAAACAGGTGAGCAGAGACATGGCTAAACTGTATTGGCCAAATTTTCACAGTAAAAAAAAAAAAAAAGAAAAAAAACCAAAACCCAAGAACTGAAAAACAATGAAATGGTCTGATCCTTTGGTTTCAAATGGGAAAAAATGTAAACAGGTTCTTTCCACCCAGATGCAAAGTCTGAATTCCTAGTGAAGCCATATAGCAAATAAAACACCAGCTGAAAGCAAGGTGGCTTGCCTCACCCAAAAGAAGGTGGAACCATCTATTTCCACTGATGGTGTTTCATGGTGTCTTAGAAAAGAAAACAAAACCCCAATGGAATAAGCCCCAAAAGCAATAACAAAATATCCTAGTGTTTTGATGATAAAGGGATTGGAAAACCCTTCAAATGAGTAGAACTGAGCATAAGAAAACACTTTTTAACTGTGAGAGTGAAAACACTATCACAAGTGGACCAGTCACTGCAGATTTTTCATCAGGGGATTGTCCTGCACAATCTACTTTAGTTGACCTGACTTGGGCAGGATGTTGGGATTCTTGATCTCAAGAGGTCCCTTCCAACATTCACAGTTCTTTGGTTCTGTGGTTCTGTCAGTTAGCTATAACTTACAATACAGCAACTTCTGTGTAGCTTTAAAGTTGTAAAATTCATAGCTGTTTCCACAGAATCATTTGTCATAAAACATCTTACTTTTGTCATCCTGATACCAATCTAGAAAAGACAATAAAATTAAATGGATGGACTTTCAATACCATTCCTAAAACTATTAGGTCAGGAGTATGTATCCCTGGGACATCCCGATGCTTGAATGACATCTCAAGTGACTAAAATCTTTGAGAACTCTATTCCAGCTCTTCCTTTGTGGATGAATATGGTTAAAAAGGCAATACTATGAAACCTTTCTCCTTACCTTCAGATGCAGATACAGACAAGCATAATATTTTTATCTCCATTGCCTAGACTAATCTGTACGACTTAGACACAGTGTAGACATCTGAACTAAAAGGTCAGTGACTTCAGCTTGCCTTTCCAGTAAAAGGCAAAAATAATCACCTAGAAGATGGCAAAGGTTGTAGTCCCCTTCAGAGGGGGAAATTATTTCACCATTCTCTGTTGCTGAATTAACTTTACTGTGCCCCAAAATCACCTTGCTGAGGGTGCCCTCGATCCCACTGTTCGTGTCACTGACAAAGATGTCAAACTGTGTTGGTCCCAACACTGACACCAAGGAAACTGCACTTGTCACTGGTATCCATTTGGACATTGAGCCACTGACTACAAACAGTCACGAGTGTGACCATCCGGAGAATTCCTTATTCACCAAGAGGTCAATCTGTCATGTCCACATGTGTCCAGTTTAGAGATAAGGTGGTTGTGCAGGGCAGGGTCAAATGCTTTGCACAAGTCCAGGTAGATGACACCAGTAAGAGCCCTGAACACACAAACAGAAAAAAGAAAACAGAAAAAAGAAAAAAGAAAAAAGAAAAAAGAAAAAAAAAAAAAAAAAAAAAAAAAAAAAAAAAAAAAAAAAGGGGGGATAATTATGTTAGTTGCCTGTGTGTACATGAATGTCAGAAAAAGTGTTCACTGTTTTATTTCTCCTTCCTATGTGACTTTTTTATACAATATATTGAGTTTAAGAGCTTAAGTTTCTGCAGCCACTGCCTGACTGATGTTCCCTCTGATTAATACTAAATACAGAGGTAGATCCCTGTCCTCGATGGAAGGAAGAAAAACTATTTTAATATTTCTGTTTGAATCTATCATCATCCAGGGGTAGTACATCATATGTCACTGCATGCATGAGGCGCTAGGAGTCATATATGGATGAAGAAGATCTGGCAGGATAGATGTCTGATAAATCTGCCCTGAGCAACATCAGTGCATTCAAAAAGGAACAGAGCAGTGGTTACTCATGCTGCAATTGTGGTGCAAAACGTATAATCCCAACTCTCTGTCTTGGTGACTTTGTAACCCGATATGATTGACAATCCACCAGCAGCCCCATTTTCTTAGGAAAACTGCAACAGCTGTCTCCAAAGCAACCTCCAGGAACCAGGTAGTAATATATCTTCAGTCATCCTTTCACCAAGCAAATTACACTATTCTGGACAGGCTAAGAAAGAGGCCATCTGTTACTCCTCCTGATGATTTTTTTTTTTTTTTTTTTTTTTTTTAACCTTACAAGGTAGCTTCAGAGGTGTAAAGCATATCTACCACACTTCTGTCTGTCACTGAGGCATTGGTTCAGCTACTAACACCTCCTCTCCTGCTCACATTACATCAATTTATATTTGCCTCCTTTTCTTTCTTTTCTTTTCGTTTTCTGTTTTTGAGGGGGGGTATGTCTTGAGTGGGGGTATTTGGGGGTAGGTGGAGGGGGGGGAGGTGATGTGGTATGCGTGAGGTTCGGGGTGGGGTTTGCTTGGGTTAGGTTCTTGTTTTGAGGGGAGGTAGGGGACGGGGCTTTGGTAAGGGGCCGGGGCTGGTCTTGTGTATTGATGTTGAGTTTTGTGGTGGCGTTTTTCGTTCGTTTTATTTATGGTCGTAGGGGTTTATTTTCTTTTTTCTTGAGTAGTCTTCTTTCTCGTCTCTCTTCTATTTCTTCTCTTCTCTTTCTTCTCTTCTCTCTCTTCTTCTCTTCTCTTCTCTTCTCTTCTCTTCTCTTCTCTTCTCTTCTCTTCTCTTCTCTTCTCTTCCCTAATTACAATGGGGTTTTTTGAGGTTTTTTTTTTTGTTGTGTTTTTATTTCTCTATGTCTGTCACTGTGGAGGAATTAAATTGTCTTGACAACTCTTTCAGCTGATGTTCTATATTAAAGATTCTTCTAACATTCATATGCTTTTGGAGGTTTCATATTTTTAACACACATTTCAGGGGAAAGTGGATGGGATTTCAACATATTAATGTGAATTGTCTCTTCATAACAACATTCACCTCCTTTTTTTTTTTTTTCCATAATTTCAAGGACAAGTAATCTACCTCTGGTTCTTTTGGAATAGGTGAAAACTGGTCACTGAATGAATGTCCTGAAGATTTGTTTAGAAGTGGTTTTCATAAAATTTTACAAAAGAATGCTAAAAAACACCAAGACAACAACAGAAAATTGCCTAATGGCTACATACCTGTTTTGAATGTTCTAGTAGATGTCTATGGCATATACAAAAGTATTTTATTGATTTTCATTTTGCAAAAATATTCTTCATTCCTAGCATCAGGTTTTTCTATATATTTTACCAACATAGTCCAAACAGTATATAACATAAGTCAACAAAACACAAAAGTACTACTTAGCCAAATAAAGGTGTATGAGACCCCTGTCCTGAAGAAATATAGGGAGAATTTTGCTTGGATAAAAGTACATGGATTATCCTTCCACATCACACTAAATGTTTCCAGACTTGTAGTTTAAAAAGAAACCACTATGAAGTATTACTTGCATGTGTACAGCAAGAGGCCCAGGGAATTGTCTTCAATACCGCATCAGACACACCAGTTTCAAACAGAGCAATGCCTGCTTGAGTACTTCCTAACAGCTCATGAGCATGGAGCCACTGAACAGTAAAGGCAGATAATTTTCCTCCATTTGTTATAGAAGGATTAATCCAGAATTCTGCAGGATAATGTTTATAACCAGTTGTTCTTCTTCACATCTGGCTATATGCACTACTCACTCGTGTCAGTCACCTGACCTTGCTTTCAAATACAGCATCCTCCAGAAATCCCCTCTTATGTGCTAAAATATGTAACTGTTCCTTCAAAACTCTTGGGTTTACTCTTGAAAAATTAAGCATCTGAAGCTTTCCCATGGCACAAACCAGGTGACTGCAAGTGATTCCAAGAAATGAAAGCAAATATACTGCAGTCTCCTGACCTTCATATATCTCTCTTAACAGCTATAGCTTTTCAAACATTCTTAATTTTAGTTAGTGATCTTGGCCACTGAAAAGTACTAAGGTTTACAGGTGACAAAACAGGTAACACATTGAGTCCAACAGGAATTTTTTTTTTAAAATCACTGAATTATTCACATTCCCTTCATCTCCTTTCTCTATCCTCAAATGACCTATTTCATTAAACTTTACAGCATATTACACACAGTATTTTTATTCTGATGTGTGACATATGCATTCCACCATTATTATTGTTCTGTGTTTCAATAGTTTGGGTATATGATAGAATCATAGAATATGCTGAGTTGGAAGGGATCCATCAGGATCATCGAGTCCATTCTAAGTATTAGACATTCTAGTTTGGAATAAATCTGCCTCCATCCTATGGTTTTGTGTTTTAAAAAGTGAAACACCCCTAGAAAAAAAATATGCAGATTAAGTCTATCTGTCCTGTCCTAAATGTGCTTATTCTGCTACAAAACTGTTGTACTGTGCGCTCTGGGCTTTAGACTAAGCCATAGCTATTCACAGAATTGAGGCTGTTAGGTCACAATTCATAATATGCTCCTTACTGAGGGAAAGATTTAAACCACTGAACTCAAAAGGATTAAGCATGGCCTGAAAATAGAGCTGTTGGTTTAGTACTTTCCTAAAGGCAGCCTTTATGCAATCCTCTGCTGTTCACCTTTTATTCTCCTAATAAACAACTTTATCTCATGGTCATATTGTAACAAAGCATAATACTAATACATTTTTAATGTTCAGATTATCTTGATTCTCTGTGACCCAGTTCAATTGATTCTTTACATGAAACAGGACACTATAGTTTCAGTTGCTTTTCTTTCAGTTCAGTTTCTCTAATTTTAATCATTCATTAAAATTTAAATGAGAAATCAACAATAATCTCATGCTGAAGGCCAGTTTTCTAAGCATGGAAATCAAAGGTAAAGTGTTTATTGAATTAAATGGAAGAGTATCTGGTCCTTTATATGTATTGATCTAAGATAAGGTCTTAACTATTTTCTGTTTAGAGAGTTCAGCATATTGTTACAGTATTCCTAAAACTGATAAAATCGAGCAGCAGGATAGGAAATGGCAAAATGCCTATTGACTTTCAAGAGGGAGAGAATATGAGATAAGAATCTTCTGTAAATTGTCTGCTTTTGTCCAAAGACTGAGTCCAAGTTAACAAGTGGTGTGGTGAAACAGAGAGAAATATGGAAAGTGAAATTGTGAAGATTAAGTGGGGTCCTCACAACCTATTTTTTCCAAGGTTTTTATTTAAATCTGCATTGGTATTAAATAATGGATTTAATACATCTGTGCTGCTCGAGTAAGTGACTGATAGCATGATGAATACAAATTGAACTGATGTTTAATATTAATTATTATAAACTTTCCATATATGTAATCCTTTAGACATAAACCATTGACTGAGCCTAGGACTAAGTCTGGTTCAAGCTTCACAAGGCTCCCCCTGAGGAGAGATTTAGAAAGCCAGGGGGTCCTTTCTAGATCTCGTAACTCAACAAGAAACGCTTCCTCACTTGTTTGCATCTCTCACCTCTGCATAAATCATTCTAGCTTGGTTTTTTAAAAAAAAAAAAAAAAAAAATTGTATGTTTAATCCATGCAGGAAATAACAGAGTGAACCTTACCATCAATCTTTGTTAAGTCACACTTTTACAACAACTTAATTAAGCTATCTCTGACAGTTCTTTAAGTGATCTAAATCACTCTTTTGTGACAAATGGGTCTAGTTGACAGGATTTATGACAGTCACAGTGTTGTTTTCCCAACAAATGTCTGGGTAATTGGAGTCATCCATGAGGATCAATTTCTCTTTGCCCATGACTTTCCTGAGCAGCTGAAGCAAGGTTTCATTAGTCTCATATTCTTTGTCTATATTTACTTCATTTAAAAGCAGAAATTACCACTTGTAAAGAGTTGGAAGAGCTGAAGGGGTTAGGAGAGACAGAGCTATGATTCCTGTCATCATTCTTCTCTTATTTTATCAGTCACAGAGCTGTTGAAGAACATGCTTAAACAAGCATGTTGCCTTGTGGGACATGCCACCTTGACAGAAGAAGGCATGTGCCCAAAACAGCTTGAAATTTATCTAAAAACAGAATTCAAGAAGAAGATAATAAATTTTGATCATGAATCTTCAAAATATACCTGAAGTCCTACAAGAATTAATAACACTACTCATTCATTTGGAGTAAAGTATGGATTACATATCTTGGTGTGCGAGCAATCTCTCAGAATCACAAGATCACAAAAATATCCGGAGTTGGAAGAGATCAGAACAATCATCAAAATCAAACTCTGCACAGGACACCCAAAGAATCAAGCCATGTGACTGAGAATATTGTCCAAATATTTCTTGAACTCTTTCAGCCTTGGTGCTGTGGTGAAGGAAGGCTATAAACCACTTCACAGTAACAACAGTGGAAGGTAGTTTGACTCTAGACCTGTTGATACTTTGATGTGGAGGATGATATGGGGACATCTGGCCTGACTCTACCTGAAGGCAAGTTTGGCTCAGAAAAGCATATCCCAAAGAAACCATCTCTCCTGGATTCCAGGAGTACTTGGTGAGGGGTTGATATTTCCACAAGATATATTGCATTATTTCTTTTGGATGGGCTGTTTCATGTCACTGGTGACTCAGGGACTGCTGAGCTGTGTACATGAGCTCTTTCCCTGGCTCAGAATGACTCAAAGGTATTCTGTTCTCTGATTTTGGTTTGCTTATTTTCTCCCAAATGTTACTCAAAGACTGAGTATTTTCATTTTTCGAAAACACGAGGCCACTTAATAAGATCTCACTCCTCCAATTATTGCATATATTTTCTATTGTGTGATAGAAACTTATGGCAAGTTAGATATTACTGCCTTTAGCCCACTTCTTATCTGTTTTTTTCACACGTAAGGAACTTTAAATAAGTATCAGTGTCTATGCATCAACTACAAAAGTAAATCAAATAGATCTTCCTGAGAATATAAAATTGTGTTGAATGATTCATTCCCCAAATCCTTCAAGTGCTGTATTTAGTACTGAGTACTGAGGGATTTTTTTTTTTTTAATGTATACAATCAAGATATTCTCCCAGAATCATTAAGAAATCAAGATTTGTCTGCATGGACCAAATATTTGTGAAGAGAGAAGATAAAAATTTAGCAAATGTCAGATTAGTAGCAAGCACTGACTAATGATGCACTTGACTAAACTTTCTCTTTTTTTATTTTCAATTGGTTAGAAGTAAGTAGTTGATTATATTTAATCAACCATGTTAATTACTGCATCTCTGAAATTTATTGAACAATTAAAATAAAGCACTAGAGGCTTGTAATACTGAAGGGAACAATCCTACAGTGAGTGTTACGTGAAGGCAAATTAAAGCCACCTAATACCACTGAGGCTGTTCCACCTGATAGTTCTACAGATCTATTAGCAGAGCTGGAGTCTAAACTTCATTCTGTGTTTTGTCTGCATGAGCCACCATGTCCAAGGATCTGTTTTGTTCCCTTTTAGTTACTGGCAGAACACTCACAGCCTGCAAGGTGTTCTGGATCAGGTATCTCAAGACACCCAATTGACTGGCTTTTTGGCCTAAAATAATGGAAGTCTACCAAACTGATTTGTCACCTTTGCATGATGTTCACACATACTAATGAGTTCTGAAAATGTTAATTTGTTTTGTGCCCAGATCAAATACACTACTCTGTCAGAATAAAATAAGTTCAGAGCCAACAAATTTGCATGAGCTTAGTTTATTCTGAAAATATTTACATGTCATTAATATATTAACATAATATGAGGTTCACAGCATATTTAACTGTGAATGTGATGCTACTGATTAGGAAGAGTGGGCAGTAGAAAGACCACGGCTTTCTGTGTTGTGAGTTTTTTTAAACAATCCTTGGATTGCCTTATATCAAGGGAGCTGACAAATTCTGCTGAAGTGAAAGACAAAGATTACAATACTTTAAGATATTGTTTTCCTGTGGAATCATCTATTCTTACTGGTGATTGATATTTTTGAGTTACTGGACATAGGGGGCTGGATTCAGCTGCCCAAACACAGCTGCCACTTTAGCTTCTCAGCATCTTGCCTGGCCTCTATCTCCCATTTGAGAAAAGCATGTGTGTACCTAACAACACAACATAAACAAATTGAGCACAAGAAAAACTTCAAATAGGCATCATTGCCTGTGATTGGCAACAGAGGAGATTCCTGGGTCTTCCCTGTCTACAATTGAAGGATGGACACCTTATTGATATGCAGATAGCAATGTACTCACACCAGAATTAAGGTCTTAATCTCAAGATAAATACTACCCATGGTTAATATATAGGAACTTCCTGGAGATTCCTCAGCTTCCTATGGAGCGTCAAGCCTAAGAAACTCAAACAGTCAGGGCCAGAAAAATGTTTCTTTTTCTGAGATCTTCTGGCAGATCTCTAATGAATTTTCTCAGAGGAGAAAATAGGGAAATTTTTTGCACTTTTATGGAGAAAAAAAATGACTATGTTACTTCTTATCCTAATAGCAGAGAGTCTGATTGAATGGCACACTCCAGCATCAGTTTTTGTTACACTTGCTGTGGAGAAGCTTTTTTCCTAACATAGCTAGTTTTTTTCCTAACATAGTTTTTTCTAACCCAGTGCAGACCTGTTTTCCTCATTCACACAATTAAGGCATTTCACCCCACTTAAACAGACTAATTACTGGATTGGAAGAGACATTACACTGACCCTGCAAAACAGATCCTTCTCTCACAGAATCACAGTCACAGAGTCATAGAATCACAGAATTACAGAATCACAGAATCACAGAGTAGGTGAGGTTGAAGGCCCTGTGCCCATTTCTCAGTCTGATGAATGTACTTGTATTCTTTTTCTCTCCAAGGAAGCCTTTTAGTGACTTGTTGCTGCCTTACACTGCCATGAACAGATGTGAGGGGTGAGTGAAAATCCTGGGAAGATCAGACACTTGCACTTGGCAGTGAAGGCATAGATGTACACGCTGCCCTGAACTCCGGCAGAAGCCTGATCCACAAATTAAAGCTTTGTATTAGCAAAGTTGGAGTCTTATACCCTTACAAGCTCAATGGAAGCAATGGCCACTAAAGCATCCCTGCAGATCACACATTCCTAGCAGGGAGGGAATGGAAGTGATCCAGAGCAGGTCAGCCTCAGCTGGCTCACCACTTTTCAAACTGAGCCGAGCTAGGCTCTCACTGACAGATCAAACCAGCTCTAAGCTCAGGAACTGCATCAGGGGAACGGCCTGTGGGATTCCAGTGACCAAAATGAACTAGAGGAGAAATTTAGCAAAGTAGATTTGCTGGCAATCAAAACTATTTGCCTCTGTTATTTGGCAAACTTAGTGAGCACAGACTTCAGGTGGGAGGCTATTTTTCACCTTCAGCCTCAAGTCAGACCTGCTGCTCAGCCAGTAGCACTGGAGTTTTTAAAGTGTAGCCTTTCTGGAGGGCAACGAGCCCTCTGTTTCTGTTGGCTGAACAAGACTTTGGATAGCAATGACTGCCTGGAAACACGGCTGCTCCAAGCTGGCTGCGTGATGTCAGCTAGGGCCATGTGTGACATCACCCAGCAGCTGCCAGCCGCAGGATTATTGCAGCCCTGTGATGATCACCCACTTGGATTCACACGCAAACAGCTCATTCATGCTCAGCTGCTGCTTTCTTCCCCAGGAAACAAAAAGGCTCTTTGATACAATGATGGCACAGGGAATATCATCAGACTGCAAAAAAAAAGAAAAAAAAAGAAAGAACATTAAGCTCCATCATGGTTTTCAAACAATGGTTTGGAAAATTACTCCTCTTAAGGTGCCAAAAAAAATACATCATCAAAGACAGGACGAGGGAGCCCATCTTAGCACTACTGACTGCCAAATTGTGCTTCATAGAATCTCCTACGCATTGCAAATAGACTGTGTGCAGGTGGAGAGGGAAAAGGATAAATATGCCTTGTTTTAAGCTTCCTGCCCTCAAACTGTAGCAAAGCAATTAGAGCTGAAACCAGAGTTTGTGGTTAGAGCTGAGGCTGTGGTCGCAGTTAAAACCTGTCCAAAACCACAGAGCGGTTCGTGTTCGTGGCCATGAAGAATTAGGTTTGTATTACACACAGATTTTGTGATGATGGTATTTGAGGGAGTTTATCTATTTATTTATTTAGTTAATTAGTTATTTTTATTGCATAGCACTGGAATAGTTTGTTCTGGCATAAGCACTGCTGCAGAAATAAACTAGTGTAATAGATCACATAAACCTGATGATGTATAAGGTTTCTTCCAACCAAACCCACTAAAATTCTAAAGACTTTTTCCCCAAAAAGTAAAACTCTAGAGGTGTGTGTCCTTCATTTGAGGGCATCTCTGATACCCAGAGGTCTTTTGTTATTTTTTTTCAGGACACTTGTTTGGCATTATTAAAGCCAGTGTATAAATGCCCCCATCAAAATTTTTTGCTGATTTCTGGAATACAATTTTTAACTTTCTAGTTATAGTATATCTATATATGTGCATACATATGTGCAATCATTTGGCAGGGGACCTTTTCACTTTATTTTTAGTTTTGTGACAAATTTACCTCTACTGGTTTGCATCAAAGAAGGCCAGGTTGCAAATCAATTTGATTTTAACCATCACCATCTTTCTGGTTTGCTTTTTTCTTTATTTATCCATCTGAATTATTGCTTTATTTTTAAATCTTCTAATTAAAAATATATTTTTCCCAATTATATAGTTTTGGATTTTTTTGTTTGTTTGGTTGGTTTTTTGTTTGTTTGTTTTTTTCCCTTGCTGAATCTCTGGGGGTTTTTTTGCAATAACAAGTCTTATGTTCATTCAGTTTGAATTTTTTTGGATTTTTTAACTAAGAGCTCATGACATTTCAACATCAGACACATGAGACTAATTAAAATGGAAAAGGAAAAAATAAAAAATATTTCACCTTTGATAATGATAACAAAATAATACACATTCATTTCAGAACACCTTGGAACAATGATGAAGGGTGGTTAATCATTCTATAATGATTTGACTGCAGGTTTGACTGGATTTTTAAAAGATCCAAGAGATAAAAATAAAATCAGAAAACAGTGATATCAAAACCAGTATATTTTAAATTACTCACTACCTTCAGACTTGCATCATGTTATTCCATTCCATACAAAAATACTAGATTTACTGAAAGATGTTCATGGCAATTCCTCTTGTTTGTCTGTTTCATTCATTCATTCATTCATTCATTCAAAAAAAAAAAAAAAAAAAAAAATAGAACACTGAACATTTTTCAGAAAAACAAGTTTTTAAGTTATAAAATATACTTTTTACATATTTAATTTGGCTTGCAGATTAAAAAAAAAAATCTACAAGTTGAATTGTCTTAAATTTCAACTCATCTGAAAAGGCCAAGAGGTCTTCTGAGAGAGAATATCTCCATGCTAGAAATAAATTATGGTAGAACAAGAGACAAGGTGACCAAATGAGCTACCTGTCCCTGCTGAGGAGGGGAGGCATGTGGGATAGATTACATAAATCATTTGCACTAATGGAAGTGTATCATTAAATTATAGCAGTTAAAATTTCAAATTAGATTTCTGTGAAAAAAAACCTGCGGCACACACCAATTCATAACATTACAGAATTACAAAATTACAGAATATGGTCCACCCTCCCTGCTCAAACAGGGTCATTCCAGAGCATACAGACAGATCTTGAATACCTTCAGTGAGAAAACCTTCACAGTCTTCCTGGGCCACCTGTTACAGTGCTTGAGCATTCACAAAGTAAAAAAATAAGTTTTTCCTATGTTCAGATATCTTGTGTCCATTGTCTCTTGACCTGTCACTGCACACCATTGAGGAGAGTCTCATTTTTTCATTCTCTCCTGGACAATATTTTTTACATTATAAAGATTTCTACCTGTTAAGGCAGGATCAGGTACTTCAACCTAGCTCTCAGCTGAAATAAAGAGTTTTAATAGGTAAAACAAGAGCTGTGTGTGTAACCTAAGAAAAATAAGGAATTAATTTATTACTTGTCATCTTCAAGAAAACAAGGTTTCCTCATGCATAATGTGTTGTGGTGCCTTAAGTGTGGTCTCCACACTCGCCCGGGCTAGCTCAGGCACTGCGGCATGGAAAAGTACGGGCAGCTGGCTGTGCCAACTAATCCCATCCTGTGGGGTCGTGGCTCCCACGCGACCTTGGTGGCAGGCACAGGTGGTGCAGGGCAACGATGGCAGAGATAGAAAGGCGGACTCTGCTGGGCGAGTCACAAGAGTTTATTGGGGCCCCGGCATGGGACCTCCTGACCGCCAGGTAACTGCCCAGGCAGAGCCCCCAGGCTGCTTGCCAGCAGCTTTTATTTGTGGGTGGAACAAGGAGAAGAGGCAGTGGGTGAGCAAATCAGGGATCACCAGGGAGGTGTCACACTGATGAATGATATTTTTATAAACCAAACATAGATGATAGGGAGGGACCCCCTCTGGATCTGACCTATCACTCAATGCCCTTGGAAGAACTTTCTAGCTCCAGGGGAAGGCCCCGAGATGACAGGCAGACCCCAGAGGAGTGGGGAGTGGAGGATTGACATATAACAGTTGGAGGGGAGAAAAATGGGGAAAGACCATTGGGGGGAACAAACTGGGGTACATAGAGTGAACCATAAATTAACAGCACATACAATAAAACAAAAACAAATCCCACACCACTACAATAATGGTTACTTGGGAGGACAGGCACCATAATCCCAAATGTCACCCCGTTCCTCTGTCTTCCACCTGTCTTCAGTTTATATGGTGAATATGCCAGATGGAATTGGATATCCTTTGTGTCACCTGGGGTCAGCTGTCCTGGCTGTGTTGCCTCCCAATTCCTTTTGCATCCCCAGCATCTGGGGCAAGGCAGTGCATTCCAGATAGTGGTTGTGATTATTAAGGACTGTGAGAAAAGCTCTTCCTGCTATGGTCAGGTCTCAAAACTATTACAGTCGCACACATTTTGTGGGGTCTGGAGGCACAGCAATATGAGAGGCACTGTCATTTCAGTCTTCCTGGGTGTTGCACTGAAAAGAACAACAGGACATGTTTGTACCCATTTGTGACATTAAGAGCTGATGGTCACAATTATCCCATGACAGTAGCAGTGGTTATTACAGGACATTTCAGACAAAGCTTAGTTGAAGCCATATATGAATACTGTTCTTTAAAAAAGTACATATCCAAACAACTTGAGTTAATTTACCTCCAATAAAGCTCTTTTTTTCAGTGAAGATACTTAAATTCTGATATTTTTGATCCTTGGATCTTAAAGCTCCTTGAAGAGGAATCAAGGTCTACTTTGGAATCATAGAATCATGGAATAACTTGCAGTAGAAGGATCTTAAGTATTATCCAGTTCCAACCCCCTACCATAGACAAGAGCATCTTCCACTACATCAGGTTGCTCAGAGATGCATATAACCTGCCCTTGAACACTTCTAGGAATGAGGCAATGCACAGCTTCTCTGGGCAACCTGTTCCAGGGCCTCATTACTCTTGAAATAAAGAATTTCTTAATATATAATCTAAACTCTCTTTCTGCAATTGTAAATAATCTCTCTCAATCTTTCCTGTAGGCTCTCTTCAGGTACTGGAAGGCCACAATCAGGTTTCTCCAAGGCTTTCACTTTTCCAGGCTGAACAGTCCCAACTCTCTCAACCTTTCCTCATAGGAGAGGCTCTCCATGCCGCTGACTAAATTGGTGACCGTCTTTATTGTGCTAATGCAGGAGGAGGTATGACGTGGAGAAAGTTACATCATTATCAATTAAGGCATCATTCTTATGACCAAACACCCCATCCCTTTTCAAAATAATTTATGCTTGACCTATTGTTATTTCATATAATTTCATAAATAGTCACTTAAAAACAGCCTCATTACTCTGTAAAGGATGCTAAAAGGAAATAATCAAAGTTCATATTGAGCATTCATTTTCTCTATCCTGTAGAGGAGACAGCTGTCAAGAAAATCTTTTGACAAATCATGAAACCTAATGAATATCCAAAAAAACCCCAACCCAGATATTTGTTACAAGTCATTGTCCTGTAAATAATCCATTTTTTTCATAAATATTGTCTTAATCATCAGAAAGACAGCATGAGGCAAAACCCAATGGGATTAGACCAAGATGTAAACAAGAATATATAAGATTGATCAAAAACATATAAAAGTTACCAAGAATCTAATAATCTATCGATGTGGTTTGCTCTGGGAGGAAAAAAGAAAAAAAAAAAGAAAAAAAGAAAAGAAAAAAAAAATCAGAAGAGAAAAATATAGTGATCTTTAAATGGCAAGATACTGAAGAAAAATAATGTGATTTCATGGCAGAGGAAGTAAACAAACATAAAATGAAAGATGAATTGTCTTAAGAATGATTATAAGGAATTAGAGACAGAGGACAAACAGAAAAGCAAGTGTATTAAATAATTACCATCAGCCAAAATAACTGGGGAAAAGGCTGAAGAACTTGTGAGTCACTTTTACAGTTATGGAAAGGTAGGATCCTTTGAGAATGGTAAAATGACAAATCATGGAGTGAAAAAAAAAAATCTTAAGGGAAATGAAGTTTTTTAAAAAATGGAATACTGGATTAAAATGAGAATCACATGGTCTGTCTATCCATGTCAAAAGCCTATGGAATACGTCAGCTACTTATGGTAAGAACACAAAATGAGAGACCACTTGTTTTTCCTCATGGAGATTATTCCAGAAATTTTGCAAAATGTTCATGATTAACAGCATGATGAATTTGCCTGACATTTATTAGGTGGCAAGGAATTTATATATTTTAAATATATTTTAGTGTATGATGAGAAGAGAGCACTGGGCTCTGTACCCAGAAGCTACATGATAAGGTGCTGAGTTGCTGTGGAATGTGTGATTTAATGTCTCTGTGTCAGATTTTGACGTGACTGGTGTTTAGCCATGTCTTGATAGTGAGTTTAGAGGCTTCAATTTCTGCCCTAATTCTCATCCTTCCTTTTGCATTATGCTTCTTAGAACATGGACTCCCTGTTGCTATGCAAAACATCTTAACAGTTAGCTACAGTTTTCCTGGATGCTACTGAATTCAGGTAATTAATCATAGCAAAATAATATCTAAAAGTTAATGAGGAAGAAAGGCTGAATCAGGAAAGTAAGTAGGAAATTGTCTTTTGAATTAAAACTACTAGAAGAGATCAGACATAAATAAAATAAAAGAGAAAAATGGAAAAAATGCTGAAAATGTCCTTTAAATGTGCCATGTCCCACAGAGAAAATGAAGAAAATATCTCAGTGCACAGTGGGAGGGTAGTCCAGCTCTTAGGAGGTGGCATTATTTCCATGAAAGGTGCTTGGTTTACCTCACCCAGAGCTCTTTCTGCAGCTCTGCTGCAATACCACAGCAAGAAGGTAATCGCCCTTGAGCTAGGAAGAAGCAGAGCAGCAAGAGTAATATCCTTGGAGATGTGTCATAGAGAAAGGTTAAAGGAGTTTCATTTAGTGCAGTATAAAAAGAGACTTTGTAACAAATCAATTGAAGTTTCTGGGGCTATTAACAAGCTACCAGACATGATTTGAGAACAGAAAAAAATCACAGAAAAATAAAGCTCCTTAGAATGGCTGAATACAATACTTAGCCTGTTAAAACACACAACACGCAACAGACCAGATGCTCATCTGGGGAAGCTTGAGGTCAGGCTATGAATTGCATCAAATTACACTAATTTACACCTGCTGAGGATCTATCTTGAAATTAATTTGCCCTCAGAACATTCTTGTTCATATGAAACCTTTTCATTTTTTTTAAGCAGAAAAGCTTACTAAAATGTATAAATAATTCCTTCAAAGTGACACACTGATCAAGAGGGTTTTTGTTTTGTTTTGTTTTACTTCTCCTTTGTTTTCATGTTTCCATTTCTCCTGCTTTCATTCAAAGTCTGCTAAGCAATACAATCAGGAGAGATCAGAATAAGGCTCTTTGATCAATCAGGTTTTAGACAGAGGTTGGGGGGAGAGTTTTTTCCTTTCCATCAAACGGTTCAAGTGTTTTGGGATCTTCTCAATGTCAGGTTTAATTTTTTTAATTTCTTTATCTTAGTGAAGTACTTGCATGGGGAAAAATATTTACTTTGGAAAGATGCTGGCCTTAGATCACATTTTCAACTGTGTTGTTGCTTGACATGTTTTTGAAACTTAAAGGTTAATCTGGGCTAACAAAGACTTGGTTACAAAATAAGGCCTCTATATTTTCATTACAATGTGTTTGATAGTGGTTAAGCTGGATGTGACATGTCTCTATCACATATAATTTGGAAAAATTACTATATGATAATGATTTCATTCTTTTTCAGGAAATGCCCTTGGAGAGACCTGAACCTAGACAAACTCTCAGGTATTTTTTTCTATCAAATCTTGAACTAAATGGCAGTCAAGAAAGTACAAAAATGCAGAAAATTAACAAAATTCCATGAAAACAACTCATGATTACACTAAAACAGAGAAAGTAAACACATTAAAATATACCAAGAACCTGAAAAATTATTCTGTGACATGAGTTATTTCAATTCACCCTGTGCAAATAAGTTAATCATGTAGCTGGATTCTGCTTTTCAGAACTGGCTATGAACATTCAGCAAATTCTACCAGAAATTAGTCCAAGGAAGCCTCTGAGCCCAGGGAACAGTCTCTGTACATTGTGAAGAATGGACAATGTGTCATGGCCTGTAGCTCTCCATGTTAGTTCAGAACTGATGCTTCTCTAGGTACTGGAGATCAGCACACTCTGGATGCCCTGGGCTTTATAGTTCAGGTGAAAGATTAACATTTAATTTAGTGGACAGTTACTGAAGTTCTGCAGTCCATATAATCTTAGGCATTTCCAAGTCCCTTTGTCACTCTGCGAGACAAAGACAGCAGTAATCATTTCTATTCACTTTGTCCAGCAAATTTATAGTCAGAATCATTGATCAAGTTTAGGATTTCAGTGTGGATGTCCAGAGCATCTGGATCTTAAATCTTTAAATCTTCCCAGCTCTAGTGGTTTACACTCCCAGCTCTAGTGGTTTACACTGACTAAGGACAAATTCAGTAAAACATTGGGGATCAATGGAAGGAGGGGCTGAGGTCATTGAGCTTGTTCAGCCTGGAGAAGAAGAGACTGAGGGACCTCACTGCTGTTAAAACTTTCTCATGAGGGGAAGAGGAGGGGTAGACACCGATCTCTTATCTGTTGTGACCAGTGACAGAAGTTGTGTCCAGGGAGGTTTAGGTTGGATATTAGGAAAAGGTTTTTCCCCTTGAGGGTGTTTGGGCACTGAAACATGCTCCCCAGGGAAATGGTCACAGCACCAAGCATGACAGAGTTCAGGAAGCGTTTGGAAAACTCTCTCAGCCACATGGTGGGATTGTTGAGGTGTCCTGCTCAGGGGCAGGAGTAGAACTTGAAGATCCTTGTGGGTCTCTTGACTCAGGTTATTCTATGATTCTATGAATCCGTCTGAGGCTTCACTCATCACACAGAGAACAGGAAGTTGCAGAGTCACGTGTTTACCTACAGTCAAATCCACACTGTCTGGTCTTTAAACACCTGGAGTTTAAATCATGCACTCAATCCATGCCGTCACTAAAGGCAAAAGTACCATCTGACGAAGAAAAAGTGCTCCCATATGTTGCCTCCTTAAACACACTCCTGTTATCTCTTTTATTTTTAGTGCAACAAATGCATTTGGATTTACATATTATATGGTATGAGAAAGGGAAGGACTTGCTGGTCAAAATAAACATTCCTATTTTTTGCTCATTGACGGGCAATTGCAGCTCACTTTTGACTTAAGTAGGATTATATGATTTACCTGTCTCTTAGAGCCTTTTCTCCTTATTAGTGAGACAATCACAAGCAGCTGTTTATTTCAAACCAGGCTAGAGGAAAACAAACAAATATGAAGCTGAATCACAGATTAACACATCCACAACCTGCACATCTTCTATGTAATTTGAAATGTCTCCTACCCTAAAAAATGAAACTAGTGATGCGGATGAAAAACAAATGAATCTGAGCTTGAATACTCACAGGCAACAATGGAGAAGACTAATTTTTTCTTTTTTCTCTGACTAAGTCCTGTTGCATAGACCAACCATGCGTTGCTAACCATATTTACAGGGCTGATATGCTCAAAGTACATCCTGTTGGGAAGCAGAGCATGTGGAATATGGCCATTTGTTTTATGAAATTCAAGGAAAAGTAGCAACAGGTTGTGCAAAACATAAATCAGATTTGGAGAATTCTATTAGTAGTGTTGGAAAAATGAAGACAGCTTTTAAATGTGTACCAACTAAGGAAAATAATCACTTGGAGTTAATTGACTCTTGTTGAACACCTGGGGCATATGATCACTTCACAGCATTTATTTAATTTTTTTTAAGTTCCCTCCAGTTCCTTATTTGCAGACAAAAATAAAACTGAAAACACAATGATGTCTATACTTTTTATATTAGACACTCATATGAAAATATTCCATTCTCGCACTCGTAAATTGTAATAGAACCAGGGTATCAAATTTGACATAAGGAAAATGTCCTGCTTTTCTGAAATCTTTGTTTGTTGTGGTTGTTTTGTTCTTTCATAATTTGCTTTAGTTGCATCTTCTGACGTATATTTAAAACAAAAATCCATATGTAGTTTGTAATTTTTTTTCTAAAATCTTCTTCTTCTGAATGTGCTTTCAACCATTCTTACTCACTGGATACAGTGATGATGGGAAGGAAGAGTCCTTCATGCCAAACTGAATCTAGGACATAATGCTCTAAGCAGTTGAGGCAGTGAGGAAGATATAGAAAGGGATAGAATCTGACAGAAATAGTAGTATAATTGTGTCTGGTTCCGTCCCGCACCGGGCGGGAGGTGACCTCTGGCTAGCTCGAGTCAACACAGCCACAGAATGGTCCCGGTTTGTTTCAGCTTCTCGGCTTAGCAGCTGGACCCCAAAAGTGTTGTGACAGCAACAGCAGCAGAAGAGAAAAGGCTGGCTCTCAGCTTAGCATGTTAAAAGATGTTTATTAGCTCCAGAGTTGAGGAGCAGGGAGGCTCAGAGCTCCGAGCTGAGAGCTCCGAGGCTGTGACGCTGAGAGAGCAACTTTGAATCCCCCTCCTACCCCTTATAAGCGGGGGAGGGGTTCCAGGGGGGTACCACAAGACAACAAATCAGGGAATCCGGGGGTAAAAAGGTGTGCCCACCCCAAGCCTTGGACCACTAAAATCCAAAGCGAAAGGAATTCCCCCCAGGGGGCCTATCACCTGAAGCCCTCTCCCTGAGATTTTGCAACCTGGGAGGGCTCCTGGAGAGACAGGCTGCCTCAGAGCAAGGGGGGTGGGAGGACTGACACGAAACACCTTGTTATACAGACAACACAAAAAGGGTTACAACATTAGGGATACAGTGAAATGAACCATAACATAAACTTCTTATAAAAACCTAATAAAACAGTTCTGCACCACCACATATAATATGCTCACATGTAGCCCAGATGTACACAGGCAGTTTGTGCTTGCACATCTAGTCTGGCTATTCTCGTGGCAGGTGATTACAGACAAGTGGCTTTACTCTGTGTATAAAGCAGAATAACTGATTTGGAGCCATCAAATATAACAGCAGAAACCTTTCAGTACATTCACACCAGATTTTGGTGTCAGGTCCATTTCTGTTGCCTGGAAGAAGAAACAGCTGAGAAATTTAGGAGATATATTTAAATGTGTCCTAATCAAGTTATTCTCATGGTTACACTCTTTTTCTCTTCCTTTCTCAACTGATCTTCGTCCTGACATTAGTTGCATTTTTCCATTGCGCTAGATCCAAAATGGATAATAATTATGGAAGAGAGAGACTCCACATCCACAGTGGGGATTTCTGAGGTAACTTCAAGGGGGCTTAAGGCCACTACTGTAATGCTTAATTTTAGTGGTTTGTCAGAGGAAAGCATCTGCAGCCTGGTGTTATCACCTATCTAGGTTTTCAGGAGTAAAATTTATAAATCCATAATACTGACCCCGGAAATCTTCTAGATAATTGCTGATACTATCATCTGGATGATGCTTCCCAGGTATTTTGGTGGATCTTTCCCATTAAAATTTGCCATCCTGTTGAAGTAGGTAGTCCAACCAGACCACAGACCACTTTTTGATCAAGATAGAGCTGTCGATCCTTCTTTTTCACAAGGTAACCAGTAATTAAAAATACTCATCTGCAATGAATGAAACTCTGAATCAACTCTGTCCTCTGATCTAAATCAGGGGTGTTTCAACCCAACCTCCACCATCCCAGCTGAACACACAGACAATTTGATCAATGACTATGCACAGGTATTACTTTCAGAATATCTAGCCATGTTTAAAGTGTGAAGCATAAATTTAACTACGTGCAAAACAAAAGGAGACTAAGTCTCTAATTTAATGACAGTGAAACCCATAAAGACAAATACAATCCTGAGCTTTGCTGGGAAGTATTTGCACTCAAATAGCCTATGAAAAGTCACTTGAGACCAGACATAGTCATTCAGATACCAGAATGTCCAAATTTTTTTTTTTTTCCTGAAGCTGTTTCTGGTTTTGTAAGTTAGTAAATACTCATCAGCTGAGACTGTAAGAAACCATAACAGTAGCCATTTAGCACAGAAGACTGGTTCTCTGTTCTTAAACTTGTGAGTCACTGAAGATTATTATTTGTTGGTTTATTTATTCACCTATGCATTTTTACAAGGTAGAGTGTTTTCAGCAGGAGACAAATGGGAACAGTATACCCTCAAATACTTCATACCAAAAATGTTCATGCATTGACTTAATGTGCTACCTCTGGTGACTCTCACTGGGTCACAGCCTCCTTCAGCATACTCCAGCTGCAGTGTGGGGTGCTCCCCAGGGTGCAGGTGGATCTCTGCAGCCCCATGGACCTCCCTGGGCTGCAGGAGCACAGCTACCCCACCCTGGGCTGCACAGGGGCTGCCGGGGAACCTCAGCTCCAGTATCTGGATCAGCTCTGTCTCTTCTTCACGGACTGTGGTGTCTACAGGGGGGTTTCCCTCACACATTCTCACTCCTCCTTCTCTGCCTGTTGTTGTGTAGTTCTTTTCTCCCTTCCTAAATACATTGTGCCAGATTCGCTACCACTGTCACTGATGGCCCTGGCTGGTGGTGGGTCTGTCTTGGAGCCACCAAGGATTGGCTCTGCTGGACATGATGGAAACTTCTGGCAGCTCCTCACAGAAGCCACCCCTCTAGCCCCCCACTACAAAAAAATAGATTTTGTTTATTATGCTTTGTTTAATTTTTTTAACCTTCTGAATAATAATAATAATAATAATAGATTAAAATATGTTTCTTAGCAATCAATAATGGAATGATCAATCATTAACACTTTATCACAAATAAGATAGATCTTGGAATATTTTGCAGTGAAGCCTAAAATTATTTAATCCATGTAAAAATTTCAATATATGCAGCAGAGAAAGCAAATACGGTGGTGACACCTAGAAAAATATGAAGACAGATGAATACCAAAATCTTTCCATGAAAATCCAATACACTACTTGACTGAAAGGAGAAAAGTTATTTTCTCATCTAGGTATCTTCTGTCAGAAATTCTATCTTTTTTCTTGTCTTTCTAGCTATTCAGTTTCAGGAGAAGGATCAGTATATGGTTCTTAAGAGGACTAAACTGTTTGGAAGTTAAAAGCCTCCTTCCCTTTGAAAGTATTACTAAAATTTCTGTCTGCTGAAAAGCATGAGTTGGAATCAAACCTTTCCCGTCACTGTATAGAAGAGCTTCGGTAGAGATCACTAATTTTCCGTCCCAAGAAAATGCTTTAATCTTTCCAAGGGAAACATGAAGTGTCCTCATTTCCTTTTCTTTTTCTTTGAATGGTGTAAGGAACCCATATAACATTCAATAGGAAATATGTAAAGGAGAGAAATGGATGAGAAATGTATTTATAAATTTTATAAAATGTGTACACTTGTGGAAAGTTTTTAACACCAGAAAGGTATCAAAGTTTTTTATTGACTTAGTTGAGCTTTTAATTTCACCATGGACATTTCACAATTGAAAGCTTCTAAGAAGCATTTTGCAAAACTGGCATGCAACAAAAATTGATGAGTTCACAGGTGGTCTCACACAAGAATCACATCAAATCAATTTTTCATCTGGCATAATATTTTCAGGACACTCATTAAGCAATTCCAGGCATATTGAAAACATATTGATCTTTACTAAATGTGTAAACAAATCCTTTGAATGTGGTTGTATTGAGCAGGTACGAACTCTAGAGATAGATTCAGGAAAACAGAGAATAATACAAAATTTTAGCACATAGGCAATACCAGAAAATGCGAGCTTCACCTTGCAGGACACATTTCTTTGTCACAAGAGCACATTGCTGGCTCATTTTTTAATTTGTGTCTACCAGGACCCCAAGATCCTTTTCTAAAAAAGGTGGAACATATAGTCAGTCAATCTCAGAAATCGGAGGTGGTTGAATATGATATTTGCAGCATTATTTTCTAGTGGATAGTCACAACATTGTTGTAAGTTTACATAGGCCTTAAGGTTGACATCTCCAGGCTTTTCAACCATACTACATGATTTCTACATCAATTCCTTTGATTACTGCTTGCAAATTATGTAGAATGATATTCCCAATGCATCAAGAAGCTTAAAATCATTAAGAATATACCCAGTCTGAAACAAATTTTTGAATTATTAACAGACTTCAATATTAACATATTTTCATGCTAGAAAACTTACTATTTGTTTTTTTTTATTTTTTATAAGAAGTATATGAGTGGACTATGAATATGATTCAAAAATACTTCAATTAAATATTTATTTGTTTTACTTTAAAAAAATAAACTTTCTGAATAATAAGAATAACAATAATAATAATAGATTAAAATATGTTTCTTAGCAATCAATAATGCAATGATTAATTATTATCACTTTGCCATGAAAAAGATGAATCTTGGAATTTGATCTTGAAATATTTTGCAGTGAAGCCTAAAATTATTTAATCAGTGTAAAAGTTCTACAGCAGACAAAGTAAATATTATAGTGACACCTAAAAAAGATTAATTCATACAAACACAAACACTTCTGCTTCCATTCTTTCCCTAACACACAGACACACACAGACACACACAGACACACACACAGACACACACACAGACACACACACAGACACACACACACACACACACACACAAAAAAAAAACCCAAAACAAACAAACAAAAAAAAAAAACACACCCAAAAAAAACGTATCAAAGTATCTTTGATATCTTGTAAAATCAAGGAAAAGGTTATTCTGAAAAATACTGAAAAACACCCAGAGGACAAAGCAGCCCTCAGTCACAGCCAGCATGGCTTAATAAGGGGAAAATCCTTCTTGTCAAACATGATTTCCTCTTACAATAGGGTGACCCATAAAGGTGATTGAGGAAAGCCAGCAGGTGAAATATTTTTGGACTTTAAAAACTATCCTTATGGATAAAGTCTACAGCATTCAGCTGGAAATCTGCATTACGGAATGAGTGAGCAACTGGCTCACAGGTCGGGCACAAAGAGTTACAATGAATCGAGTGACATCAGACTGGAGACCTGGTATCAGTGGGACTCCACCAGGCTCCATCCTTGTCCTTGTGCTCTTCAGCATCTTTATTAATGACTCCAAGGAATACTGAGTTTGCAGATGACACCGAAATGGAAGGAACTGTCAACTTCCTTGAAGGCAGAGAGGCCCTGCAGAGAGACCTTGACCACCCATATGAACTTTAACAAGGGAAAGTTCCAGACAAGGCACATGGGATGGGACAACCTGGGTTGTGTGGATAGACTGGGGAACAGGAGGCTGAAGATCAGCTCTGTAGGAAGAGAACTGGAGGTCCCCGTTGATGGCAAGCTGAACGTGAGTCAGCAGTGCCCTGACAGCCAGAAGGGACAACCCTGTCCTGGAGCCATCAGGGACAGCATCACCAGCCGAGCACAGGAGAGGATTGTCCCACTCTGTTCTGGGCGGGAGCAGCCTCACCCTGAGCATTGTGTGAGATTTGGGCACCAAATATAAGAAAAACATTAAGCCATTAAAGAGCATCCAAAGGAGGAAAACAAGGATTGTGAAGGGTCTCAAGTGGAAGTCAGGAGGAGCAGCTGAGGTCACTTGGTCTGTTCAGCCTGGAGAAGAGGAGACTGAGCGAAAATCTTGTGGTCTTCAACTTCCTTATGAAGAATGACGGCGAAGCTTATATTGAGCTTTCACTCCTGTGATCAGTTACAGAACTCAAGGAAATTACCTGATGCTGAGCCAGGGGAGATTTAGGTTGGATATCAGGAAAAGCTTTTCAACCCAGATGGTGTTCAGACCCTGGAACAGGTGCCCCAAGGAAGTGGTCACAACACCAAGCCTGACAGAATTCAGGAAGCATTTCAACAATGTTCTCAGGCTCATGGTGGGAACCTTGGTATATCCTGTGCAGGGCAAGGAGTTGGTCTTGAACATCCTGATGGGTCCCTTTCAACTCAGCATGTTCTATGATTCTACAATAGAATAGAAAATTTAAATTACATTTCCCTAAATCCTCTATTTATTACTAGCTTTGGATGTCTGTAAAAGCTATAATTTTCAACTTTGAAAGAGTTCCTAGAGAGCTAATTGTGTTCAACACCTGGTTCTTCTCTAGTCCTTAATTTTTGATTTTGACAAATGTTATTTTCTACCATGGAGTACTTTCACCTTCTTCTAGAGTACCAATTTATCTTTCCCCTGATTATAGAGACACTCTGCAGTTGAGTAGATGAGAAAACAGGAAAATTTCCATGATTTTGGTGTTACAGTAGAAATTTTGTACAGAGCATACTGATGGGACATGTTGATTTTTCACTCTGACCACCTTAAACATTGCCCAGTGTTTTGCAGACCTCACCTCTGAAAGCTTTGCACTCCTATGACCTCCAATGCACACACCTTAGCAACTGCCTTAATAAGTTGATGCTTCATAAAAGACACTTATGTAGAGAAAATATCTGTACATTACTCACAAACCTCTTTTTTTCAATCATTCTTACAGCCCACACCTCAATATGGAAGGGAACAATCATGCAAAGTAAAGAGCAAGGGATTTCTGATAAGAATTGCTTTGTACTGGTGTTGATTGACTCTTTCCGACACCTTAAAGCTTCCCGCATCAGGTAATGCCTTTCCTGAAGCCACTGCTGGGTCTGGTTGATAAGGGTACTTGAAATGCTGACAGCTGTGATCTTGTTAAAAAGGGTCAAAAGAAGCAATCTTAGTAACATTTCAATGGTTGGATTATTGCTACTGAAGAGAGCAGTAAATGCCACTTACAACTAAATTTTCCACTTCATCCGAGATGCGGATAACTGTTCTTCTGATACCTTTCCCCCAAGGAAAGCTCTGCAGCAGTAGGCAAAGGAAGTAATTACATATTTAAAGGTACAGCTGCCTTAGATAAATTCAGTGCTGTGGGAAAAATATTAACATGAACCCAGGAAAAAAGAAAGGAATTACTTACAGATATTTTGTTCATTTAATATATTTTATGAAATCAGGAAAACCATGTCCAGCAACTCAAATTATTTGCTTAAAGTCAACTAAAATACATACCTGTACATTTTTAGGTTTGGGGTTGTTTCTTTTAACTACTGCCTTGTCAAATGTCTCAAATTTTTTTCTTGTCATGACTGCTTAGGTAACATAAACCTTCTTATACAAGGCATGTAACGGCATTACTTTAGCATTTTCCTTTTTGTCTTGGTCTTTTCTTGCCTTTTCCAAACCTAAAAGATGACCTGATCTTACCTCCTTGTAGGGGACAGAAGAGGGGAACATTATGTCAGGATAAACAGGAGGCTTGGCTGTGCAGACAGACTGGGGAGATATCCTGCTTTTGGAAATTGCACTCTATATGCAGGCTTTGAATCAACAAGGTTGGTCAAGGTGGAGATCATTTCTGACTCTGAGAAACTGTTAAGCATGATCCCAATTTTTTTAGATGAATTTCAAAATAACACTAGAAATTGTAGGTACTGCATTTTGTAGTGGGGTTTGAGTGGAGTTTCTACAATCAGGGGATTTACAGCAGCAAGAACAGAACAAACTCCAAGCAGTTTGAAGAATTTACAGAAGGCTTGGGAGAGAGACAAACTCACAAATGCTCTGCTCTGAATTGCTCTGAATTCTCATGTGCTTTCCTAGTTATTTGTTGTATGGAAGCTGATTCTATGCAAGAAAATTCAGTTCAATTAATCTTATTCAATGCAATTTAAGGAAGAGCAATGCTGGATGATGAGGGCAGAGAGGCGGTAGTGGCTAAAGCACTGGATTGATGTGCCCCTCCATAACACAGTTGTGATGACATAGGTGGGTCTGTCCCTGGCCTGTGTCTTTGACATGCGGCCCGGGATGCTTACCTTGACATGTCAGAGGATTTTCATGCCAAGACACGGAGCCACCATCTAAATATTTGTCTGTGTTTGCAGATGGACTTCAACCAGGAGGTCATCTTTAGGCACTTCCCAAGACTTTTAACACACTGAGCACTAGAGAGAAAGTTTTCTACAGAAGTTAGAATGGAATATAAAGAGAAGGAAGAAGTGTTTCTTATCTTTGCACAGAATAGAGGATTTAGAGAGCTTTCTGGAGACTGAAAAACAGAAGTTCTTAATTATCCATTCAGATCCAGGAGAGGAGTTCCCATTATGTAAGCTGTTTTGCTAAGCAGAAGTATATATTTCTTTTCATTTTCATTTTCATGAACTTAATTCTATTCTATGATTTCTTTAATTTTAATTTACAGGAATTTTTGTATTCTAATGAAAAGCAGAATAGTTGTGGATATAAACATCAAGCCCAGTTTTTTGGATGGCCCTTAATAGGATTTCATGTAGTGATTTTTCAATGCAAATTAGTCCATTAACTGGAATCCAGGTGAGCTACCTACATAGCAACTTATAGTCAAATATTTTATATTGACATTTTTACTGATGACAAAATACAACCAAAGTTTAGATTAGGAAAAAAAATGCCTGTAATGTATGTATATATATTTATACATATTTAAATTACTGTATATTTCTGTGGTGTCTACAGTAAACAAAATGCCATAGAAAAAAGTCCTCTACATGCTTGAGGGTTCAAAAAATGTTTCTTTTTAATTGATACACATATTTTTGTGAAGTATTTTTTGTTATTCTTCTCTTTTTTTTTTTTTTTTTTTTTTTTTTTTTTTTTTTTTTTTTTTTTTTTTTTTTCCCCACCATGCTACTTTTTTCTTCCTCTGTTATTTTACAGCCATGTATCTATACTGACTTGCTGATAGTGCAGCTCACACTGTGACAGTCTTGAGTTCACCAGTTTGCTTAAATCCTCTGCAGACTGGTAAACCTCCAACTATAATCACAAGCCTTTTTAGTCCAGGGAGCTAATTTAGTCAAACTAGATGGTTCTGAGCAGGTTGTCAGAGACACTGTATTGCTCTCTACTGACTAGTTTCGGAATGAAAATATTTCATCCAGGGGTACTGGTTCATTTCCCACCAATTTCTTCCGTTCTTAACACCACCCTCCCTTCTCTCTCCACTACACACATTTAGAACACTATGTCTGAGGCTTATCCATGCATAAGTTAAATGTTAAATTAGTCACACTAGACTTGAGACTTTGTAAACAACAGCATCATTTTCTCTTTCATAGAAGTGAAAGTTGTATGCTTTTCTAGACAAACAACTCTGGCTGATGCTTGTAGCTTGCCACAAGCTAAAACTGTCCTTGAACTGATGTATTTAGTTGCCACATAAAATACATCTGTCCAAGCTAAAGCGATTTTCCCCACATTTTGTAAGATCATGTACTGCGTCATCTGGTGTTTCAAAATTCTAGTTTGATGGCCAACAGGATAACTGGAATGTTTTCAATGCAGCTGTTCCTCACACTGCAGTTTCTTTCCATTGTGCAGTGGAGATCTGCTAGGAAACACAGCTCATATCTAAAATAACACACTTGAGTGTACATAATATTGCAGAGCTGAAGAACTGAAACACAGTGAGCCTGCAGCACTTTCTGGTGAATTAAGATGTTACTGTTGGGCAAGATGTCAAACACAGATCCTAACATGGTCCATTTCTGCGATATACTTACACTTTTCTTACAAAAAGTAAAGCAGAAGAAATGTGAATTTCAATGTGTAGATATTGTGCAAGCATTACTGGCTCTCATCAGCCTTGTGTTCTATTCAAGAAAGGGTACAGAATTCCAGATCCCAATGCAAGGATCCAAAGCAGTGAGTATTGCAACAAAACTGCTGAAATAAAAACAGCAATGACAATATGATAATAATTAGACAAAGAAATATAGATAGTGAATAAATCTGCTGTTCCTTCAGCTGTTGGGAACTCCACTCTCGTGGAGAACCCAAGTGAACAGCCCTGCAGAGATCCCACCCATGGAGAGGTTCACCACCCCTCCTTAATGTGGCTCTGTAAATCTAGTATGAAAACAAAACTACATATTTGTTTGACAGGAACTTTCTTATCAAAAGTTTTTACCAGAACATACCTGGCTATATGTGTCTAGAGCCTTCCAGTATGTCCCCCTTTATTTCTATGTCAAGTGTTATCTTGTGGTCACTCATGCTGATCTGCGAGGATCTCAAGCCTTAGCACAAGACCCACCATGGCTGTCAGTCTCTGCTCAAGGAAACTGATTCCTTCAATTCCATGTGTTCCACAAGACTGCCATTAAACCCTCATCCTTCTTGATAACTGACAAAAATACTGAAATATACTGGATATTTCTGGATGCTGCAAAAAGAAGATGTCATATTCTCCCTGTGCAACACTTCAAACATTAATGATGTTTACACAAATATCTGTTTACTAATATATTAGCACCAGCTAAATCACTGTGCATATTATCATGTACACCTCATTTAACTGCAGTCAGGCCCTTCATGAATTTGTATTAAATAAAATACTAGTGAATAGCTAAATGTTTGCTCTGTCTCTGCAATCAGTAATTAAAATTTCCTCTACTGTTTTGGGATACTAGACCAAGTCACTCGTAAAAAAAAATTGCATCTCATAGTGGGATTTACAATGTGAGAGTTTGTTATACCCTGACATCCTCTTCCAATTACTATGATTTTTTTAACATAATTTTTGAAGCTATAGCACCTGGGGAATAAAGTTTCACATTAAAAAGTTCTATTTACCATCTGTTTATGCACAAAAACAGATGGGGGTCTCAGACAGATGTAGGGTCAGCAGCACGTGTTTGACAGGATAGTCTCATGTTAAAGACACTAATTTGGAATTGAGAGGGTCTGCGCTATTCTGTCCCTGACAAACAGTTTCTGAATAGTCTTGAGTGAGTCACTTAATCTCATCATTCCTCCTCTGTGTCACTTTTTTTTACCACTATCATTGCTGAAGATGAATTCACTAGAAAAGATGTTGATAGCTAACTTGGACTTAATGGTCAAGAGCTCATATTAAAAATGTGTTCAGAAGAGAAGGTTGTCCAAAATTATGAAAGGGATAGCTTATGCCAAGGAAGTAATCTTGGGAGTATCACCGAGAAGTAAGATGCATTTATAATGAAGAACTTCAAAGATAATTGGGAGTTCGGGGGAAAAAAAATATCAATAGATGCTGGTGAAAATTAAAGTTTGCAATCAAGGAGCAGTATATGCCAGTTTCTAGATTCTCAGGTATTTTATCCTTGCCAAAAAGCACAAATACAATTCCTTGCCCCATGTCCAGCCCTGGCAGCAAGCCTTACTGCTAGAGGTATGCACTTCAATCTAATATGCATAGACATTTCATTTAACCCAACATGGTATTTTAACTGACAATATCATCATACAAATCATAATATGTCTATTAAAAAGACTAAGAATATCCATCTGACATTTTAGTAAGTCAACATCCAGGTCATGCTGAATTTCATATTAGCATGACGGTGTAAAGATCAAAATGGTAGTAAGTTAATCAACAGCAAAATTCAAGATCTTGAAGTAAATGTAAAATTACTGGATAACTCAAAAAGAGGTGTAATAAAGATAAGAACAAAAGTTGACCAGTCTAACCTTGTTTATAGAGCTTAATGAAAAATTAGATGTCTGAGGAAAAGTGTGTGGGTCATGCAGCCTTAAAGAATTAAGAATAAGGGATTCTCCTCTTGAAATCAATGGTTCTTAAAAGGCTTATCCAACATCAAAAACTCAACATCAGGGATGCCATCTTGAAAATCATGAGTTAGCCAAAGATAAAACATATTCTCTGTACAGTGATAACAACACCATGAAATAACACGCTAGGTGACCTATTGGAACTTATACCATAGTGTTGCAAGGTCTAGAGATTTTGTAATTTGTTTTTAAATTTGGAAGCCAAGAATCTTAAGTCTGTCATTCATAAATGATTCATTTATGACAATTACCACAAAAAATTGACCACGGTCCCTAAAGTAGTGTGTAGGATCTCAAATTTTGAAGAATACCTGTTAGATACTAATTTTTTGTCAAAAAGGAAAAGGAGTGGGGACAAAAATATTTTACTACTGAGGTCAACACTCTGAATTACAGGAGTTTGTGGCAGGATTAACGGTGGTAGTAAGAAAATGCACAGTATTATGGCTTTATGGTAATATCAAATGAAATTTAGTTACTACTGAGCAGAGATTAAAATTAATTCACCCTCATAGGTTGAGCTCATTTCCTAAGGTGTTGCTGGTTCTGTCCCGGCTCCGGGCGGGAGCTGACCTTTGGCTAGCTCTGGTCAGCACAGCTACAGATGTTCCCAGTTCAGATGGGCACGCAGGTTATTTTTACCTGCTGGTTTGGCTTCTCAGCAGCAGCTGGACCAAGTAGTGTCTTGACAGCAGCTGCAGCAGAAGAAAAGGATGGCTCTCAGCTTGTTAAAAGATGTTTATTCAGGCCGGGCTGTGGGAAGTCCGCAGCTGGTCCAAACCTCAGGCCAGAGAGGCCAGAGACCAAGAGCAGAGCTGTAGAGAGTTTGAATCTCCCTCCTCCACCTTATAAGCGGGGGAGGAGTTCAGGGGGGGTACAACAAGACAACAAATCAGGGGATTCAGGGGGTAACAAGGTGTGCTCACCCCCAAGCCTTGGACCACTAAAATCCAGAGCTAAAGGAATTTCCCCCAGGCTACCTATCACCTGAAGCCCTCTCCCTGAGATTTCGCAATCTGGGAGGGAACCCCAAAGTGATAGACAGGCTGCCCCAGAGCAGGGGGGCGCAGAGGGGACGTTCCAAGTCAGGTGAGGAGTGGGAGGATTGACACAAAACACCTTATTATACAGAAAACACAAAAGGTTTACAGAATTGGGGATACAGTGAAATGAACCATAACATAAACTTCTTATAAAAACCTAATAAAACCATTCTCGCACCGCCACAATAAGGGATGCTGAAACCGTTTTTTAAAATTTCTCTTTTTTGGAACAGTTTAAAGCATTATGTGGGAATACAATACTCCAAAAAAGATGTTCTTAAGGTCTTTTAAAAAGGAAGGGAAAAAAAAAAAAAAAAAAAAGGAAATCAGTCCCAAAGTACTACATAACCCAATTTTCAAAACCCTCATTTGAGAAACAGAAGACTGTCAATACCGAACTTACTTGTCTTACTTTCTTCTAGCTCCCTTACTGACTATGGGCAATCTCTATATGTGCCTTTTCCTTATTAACCTGAAGGAAATGTTATATAGACAAAGGACTCATTTTCATTTTCCCTGCTTCTGGAGTACATCACCAAGCTCACACAAATTGTGCTTATTTTGCTGCTGGTAAAATCGCAATGTAATTGTCCTAGGTATTTTTACACAGAAGACATTAAGGTTTACATAGGAAAACAGGAAAAAAAGTCACATTCCCCAATTCATTCTTTTTCTGCCTCAAGAAGGTGTGAGATATAAAATTAGGGTGTTTTACAAATCAAAGAACTGCTGCTAAATATATCATCCCCACATCCCAAAGACATAAAAATCCTTGTTAAATCTTCTTAAGGAACTTATACAAACTCTTCAAGAGAAATGAGGAACCCAAATTTCAATCAGACCCAAAGGGGAAGGATTTGTTTTTGAATCATTATAGAAAAGTCCTTTTAAGAGCATGTAAGGCCATACACTATAGAAGGAAAAAAAAAAAAATAAAAATCAGTAAGTCAAAACTAATGCTTTGTGTAGGATGACAAACTTCTTTTTAGGCTTCATATTGCTGCTTTTTTTTTTTTTTTTTTTTTTTTTTTTTTTTTTTTTTTTTTTTTTTTTTTTTTTTTTTTTTTTAATATGGTGATAGCACAGAAAGAAGGCTGTTTCTTTTTAAGAAAACCTCTGTATGCCCTTGCCAATTTGTTTCAGCCACCCTCCTGAAAGGATACAGGTGGATAAAGGCTTAGTAATTTCTCTTTGTGGTATTGCTAAAAAGTGGAAAATGTCCCAAATTTTCCCAAAGTGCCTCAGTTTTTGTACAATTTGTGTTCAGGGGCATGCCCTGAGTGATGAGGATTGACTGCAACATTGACCCATGAATGAGGATGAGGTTACTGGCACTGCCTCCTTCCTCATATTGGAAAAAAAAAAAAAAAAAAGGGAAGAAACTCAATTCAGAAACGGGCAAGGCTTGTTTCTTACCTTCCTTCCTTCTTGCTTTCTTCACTCTGTCCTTCCTTTCTTCCCTTTCAATTGTAATCCTTTCTTACTTCCATTTTCTTTCCTCCACATACTAATCCATGCCTTTTTACTCCACTGGTGTATCCCACATAGAAGGAAGCAGCAGAGTAGCACCAGAAAACACTCCAGATGTGAGAAAGGAGGGATATATCTCTAGCCTAGAATGAGTTACAAAATTAAGTTGTAGGAAGTCCAACTGGGGGAAGTCACCGATCATGCTTGACTGTGAAAATCTTCTTTCCTCATAAATATGTCTTGTTTTCAGAGCTGTGAAATTAAATCCTGCCTTCCAGGAAAGACATTGATTTTCCATCACCACTAAGAAAGCTTCTTCAACAGAGAGGTGAAAAAACCTGGAATTTCTATTGACATATCACAATCAAATTAGAGCCTTTGGCTATTTCCTCAAGCCCATTGAAGCACCAGGGTGAAATAATGTATCTTGCTGTATAAAAAATGTTCTTAAAAATATTGTTGCTAATTCACTTTGGGGAGTTTGATCTGGAAGGGCCTCATGTTACTGTATAATCTTAGCAAATTATATTTTCCTAGACTTCTGTTTCAGTAAACTCTGAGGTAAACAGTCAAATTCCATAAAACAGTACTATTAAACAATATGCTTTCCATGGCTAATTAACTGAACAATTATGCTCCTATCCAGTCTCAAGATTCATCTCTTCTCCTTGACATAAATATTTTTAAAATTATTCCAAGGTTTATTTTATGATTTCTTTGTGCAATCTCACCTAGGAATCTTTTTATCACTTGACGTAGAATTATAATGTATATAATTGGGTGCCTACAGTAAGATGAGTGCTCAGACTTTCTCATGGAAAAAAGTAGAGTCCCCTGGAAGGTCCCTGGAAACATCTTTTTTGTTGATTTAATTGATATCCAAGTATATTGATATCATTGATATAAAGTATTCCTTTGGCCATGAATTTAAAGTACATGACTCTCAAAAACTGCCCCTGCCAGGAAGAGTTGTATGCATGCCTTGTTACGTATCACTAAGTTATTAAAAGGCTTGCTTGAAGTTAGAGTCAAATATAATTAATGACAAGAGCCCAAACTTCAATAGTAGGTGTCAAAGTCACTTGTAGACCCACTCAACTTTCCATAAAATTCACTGAAACCACAAAGGGAACAACACTTGTGTCTTGGTTTGAAAAGACAGGTGTTTGCGAGGGAGAGGCAGGCCTCTCTAGGTATGAGGAATTCAAATCCTTCCCTGCGTGTTATTACAGTTTGGAAGATTAAAAATAACCTTTTCAGTCAGTGCTATGGGGAAAGGAATAACAGTCCTTTAATAGTAAATATAACAGGACAGACAAACAACAACAGCAATTATAATAATAGTAAAACAGAACCAAGAACCCCGAGGGGCAAACGGTGGAAACTCCGGCGCTGGTGGCTGGAAGCGGTGGATTGTCCTCGGCAGGCAGGGGGGTGTACTGGCAGACGAAGTGGGCAGTGCCAGAGAACCTGCAGCAGCTGGACCCGGGCTGACCCAAAATCCAGCAGGGCAGTGAAGAAACTCCAAATTCCTGGGCGCTTTAACAGATGATAGAATTCCCAGGACCAGACTCCTCCGTTAGCCGTGGACTCCAGGCAACTACTAATAGCCCGACCGTCCTCCCCAGAAAACCGAGAGCAGTGAGCCCTCCACCCTCTGCTCCCAGGAGGTTTTTTTTTTTCTCTCCCCCAAAACTAAGTGATCAACTTCCTTTGTCCGGGTTGAGCACCCTTAAACTATCAGTATTTAGTCTCCTAGCAACTTAGTGGGGGGGGGCAAAAATTCTACAGGAAACTTAACCCTCAACAACTTGTAACCTCTGAAACATCCACAATGCAATAAATAAAATCAAAAACTGCATAAAAAAAAACAGAAATGAATTTTCTACATCCTTAGAATGCAGCCATCTAACACTTGCATTTTTTTGCTTTGTTAGTTTTTAACAAATGAAGTTCTGAATGTCCTGATCAATGCAGAAGATAAGGAAGTTGGTTTTTTTAGCAAGTGCACAAAAGCATACACTGTGGATCTAGCAAGCTGATCCTTCATTCTGGGCAGATGACAGTCTTTATGTGAAAGCATGAGGTAAAAATGCAGGACAGAGTCTGGGAAGCAACATGGGTTGTGCAGATACCGACTGATTCCTGAAGAGTTGCAATAGGTTAACAGGACCATGTGAGTAAATGTCTCATTACTGAACTGAGTTTTACATTTCAGCACCTCATAGAGAATCCTTAGTATAAATGGCTGTGGATGTGGCAAAATAATTTGTCAGATTCCACATTCTTTGGTGAACAACAACACTTTTCTTCCTTCCCATTCTTGAAAACAAGAAGGCATTTTTGTAGAAGACTGACATTTCACTTCCAATCTGTGCAGAGAAATGTATCTAATGCTTGATCTTGTATTCATGTATTATTTCTCTTTCTACCTGCTGTTCTTGTTGAACAAGAACTTACAGGTTCAAGCCCTTTGGGCATGGGCATGGGTGTCATGATTAGCGACATGGATGTTAAAGCTTAGGTACTGTGACAATTGTACCATGCCCTAGCATTTATTTCAGCAGTAAATTGAAGTACCTTAAGGAATAAATACTAACCTCAGACAACAGACTGTGATCCCAAATCAAATTCTGGAGCTGAATTATCCTTGAAAATGGTTTCAAAACTTTCTTCTTCTTGTTGTACCTATCAAGACCCAACATAAGCCTTCATTTTTTATTGTTGCTAAATTTTTCCTTGCTCTTAAAAGCACATTGAAATTTTTATCACACCAAGATTCTTTTGAAGGAGAAAGGAAAATGGCAAAATCTGAGATTCTAAACTGCTTATTTGGGTTCTGAAATAAAGAAGTTGACAATCAATCCTGGTCTACCAAAGAGGAAGCCCACAGAGCACAATATATAGAAGCATAATGGTACTCATTTATTTAGGTTGTTCCTCAGTGAGTTTGCTCATGTGATATGCAATTTTTAGAACCAGGGTAGGTGGAAAAGTGACCTGAGAGTCATAGAATCTGGATTTAAGGTAGGACTGCATTAGTAAAGTAACAGCATTATGATCCACACAGCTGCCACTTTAACTGTTTTCTGGATTTCAGAAAATTCAGATTTATACACTAATTTTTGTGTATATATACATAAATAGGAAAAAATAAAGTCAGGAAAACCCTCTAAATGTTCCATTTGCTCTGTGTTTGTATATATTTAAAGCTAGATCATGTTGCTCAGGTCTGTAAAAGGGTGAGTTTTGAATATCTTCAAGGAGAGTCTCCACAACCTTTCTAAAGAGCCTGTTCTATAGATAACTGCTCCCCTTGAAAAGGATGTTTTACTTGAGTCTCTTGGAAATTTGTCTTTTACACCTTTGACTGTTGTTTTTGTCCTTTCATTGTATAGTTTTGAGCAAAATCTGGCTCAATTAGTGGTTGCAGAGACCTGTCAAATGCCTTTAGAGGAAGCTTTTCCAGCCTAAACCAACTCAACATTTCCTGGTACCCATTTTGCTCCAAACTCATATTAAGAACTTCTTGCTCTAAATATGCATATCCAGTTTGTTGTCCTGTCTCCTCTACTGGGAACTGTTAAATTCAGACACTTCCCTTTGTGTCCCAATAGCAAGTTCCTGCATTTGGTGCTGCTGAACTCCATGAGTTTTCTGTCAGCTTATATCTCAAGCTTGTTGAGAGCCTCTGAACAGTGACCCTGCTCCACAGGACAGTGACAACATTTGCTGTGGGTATTTTCCCTCTGTCTGTACAGCTTAGTAATAGAGAGATCAAAATCTCCAGCTCAGAGACATCTGAGATTCTACCAGAATCACAGAATCAATCATGTTAGAAAAAAATTCTGATAACCTGGAGTCCAACCTTTGACTGGTCACCACCTTAACAAGAACATGGCACTGTCACATTCAGTCTTCTCTTGAACACCTCCAGGGGTGGTGACTCCCCCACCTCCCTAGGCAGCCAATTCCAGCGTTTAAAAACCCAGTGTGTGGTGGTGCAGAACTGTTTTATTAGGTTTTTATAAGAAGTTTATGTTATGGTTCATTTCACTGTATTCCAAATGTTGTAACCCTTTTTGTGTTGTCTGTATAACAAGGTGTTTTGTGTCAGTCCTCCCACCCCCCCTCTCTGTGGCAGCTTGTCTATCACTTTGAGGAACCCTCCCAGGTTGCAAAATCTCAGGGAGAAGGCTTCAGATGATAGGCCCCCTGGGGGGAATTCCTTTTGCTCTGGATTTTAGTGGTCCAAGGCTTGGGGGTGGGCACACCTTGTTACCCCCTGAATTCCCTGATTTGTTGTCTTGTGGTACCCCCCTGGAACCCCTTCCCCGCTTATAAGGGGTAGGAGGGGGATTCAAAGTTGCTCTCTCAGCGTCTCAGCCTCGGAGCTCTCAGCTCGGAGCTCGGAGCTCTGAGCCTCCCTGCTCCTCAACTCTGGAGCTAATAAACATCTTTTAACCTGCTAAGCTGAGAGCCAGCCTTTTCTCTTCTGCTGCTGTTGGCTGTCACAACACTTTTGGGGTCCAGCTGCTAAGCCGAGAAGCTGAAACAAACCGGGACCATTCTGTGGCTGTGTTGACTCGAGCTAGCCAGAGGTCATCTCCCGCCCGGTGCGGGACTGAACCAGACACAGAGTTTGGCGCTCCAACGTGGGGCAGACCGACACAGAGCGTGGTGCTCCAACCTGGGGCGAACCACGCCGGCAGAAGCAGCTTGGACCATGTGGGGCACGGCTCCACCGTGACAGAGCGTCCAGTGCCCACGTAGGGCCCCCCGGAGACGAGTCGGACCCTGTGAATGGACTGGGGCTGATTTAGCCCGAAGAACAGTCTCTGGGCGTCACGCACCCCTGTGAAACTGACTTTTAAACAAGGCAAGTTTCAGGGGAAAGAAGGGGAGCTTCGGGCCCCGACCGGAGTCCTTCTTGCGGCAGAAAAACCGGACCCACGCACCCCCCAGGTCACAGGACATGTAAGTATACCCACAAAGGGAGATATTTACTGGTTCTAGGGTTCCCCCGAGGGAGGGGTTTCTATTGGGGAGGAAAAAAACATCCTCCAAAAATAGCTGCGCAGCTAAAGGGTTAAACCTCCTGTGATTTCGAGCGAACGGGTCTGCGGGGGAGTGCTTTTCATCTGGGTTTGGATTCAAAAGCAACTTAGTATCAAAACATGGGTGGAAAGCAAAGGGTTGCTCAGAAAAGGTTGTATTATTACTATGTATCAGTCGTGAAAGGCGCCAAATTGAAAATCTCAAAAGGCGAGTTAAGAAATTTTGTCCGCTGGGTTCATCTGCATTTTCCCCAAGTATCCCCCGAAGAAGTCTGCAGCACCGATTTCTGTGGCACTGTAGAAAGGGAATTAATTAGGCGGATTCAAACAGGGGACAAAAAGGCTACAAAGTATTTTATTGTATCAACAAAGGTGAACTCCGCGATTCAGTCTCAAAAGAGAATGCAGAATGAGCCCAGCCGAGAAACGTGTTCTCCCCCTCCTACCCCCACTTCTTCTCCCCGGTCCCCGTGTCCCCGGGAAAGCGTTCTGAATGGAGCATTCTGTGGCTGTGTTGACTCGAGCTAGCCAGAGGTCATCTCCCGCCCGGTGCGGGACCGAACCAGACACACCAGTGTTTACCACCTAACTCAAACAGGATCTGGAATCAGGATACATTGACTTATTAAAGAAAATAAGGGTACTGATCTAGTATCTATACCCAACTGAGACGGACAAAAAACTCTCTAAGAGTTTAAAGTTAGGAAGTGTATGTTTGTTACAGTGCCGGACAGTGTGCGGGATAGCTCCCAAATTCACACCACAACTTACAGGTGATTACAGAGTCCTTTTATTTACAAAACTATTGAATATCCAAAACACAAATGCATATTCATAACCCTGGTACATCCCATTCCCCGCTTTGTATGGTAATTAGCTCAAAAGCTATTAAGCATGCGTAGTTTGTTCTTTGAAATGGCTCCGTGGTCCTTTTCATGGGGAGGGGTTCCCAAAATGAGGAAGTAAAAAAGTCTTCCTCATTCTGACCTTTCTACCTTTTCAATGCAAATGTGATAAATGAACCCTTGGTAGGACTCCTATTTCATGTCTTCGTGACTGTTCAATGGGTTTCTGGGCAGAGGAGGCCTACAATTGTCTTATGTTCCTAAAAGCTAATCATCAGTTTCTATATTCTTCATTACAAACACAGCTAACCAAACAAAGTTGACAAGTAATCAGTTATTCTAATATTGAAGAGTGATCCCAAACCAAATTTCTCTTAGTTAATTACTAACTTTTCATTTCAGCAAAGCCTACCTATTTTAGTGAATTTCAGCAAAGCTTATCTCTAACTAAAATCTTAACCCCTCTAAAAATCCGTAATTCTTTAAAGTTTATGTCTCAACATCACCTCTAAGCATTTTGTTCAGAAAAGTGTAAAGAAAAGTTTGTTCAGCTGCTGAGGAAATACAGCAGCATTTGCTGTTTATTTTGAAGTGCAAGCAGAACAACTGCTTTTTTGAGTTTACACCTAAAACAAACCCCTGTGCCTGAACGATTTCAAACACACAGTTTTTCCTCATTGGAACGTATTCTCTAATAAGGAGCCCATTAAGGTAAAGGAAGAGGTTAAATTCCTGATTAATTTACCTGACTTTATGGAAAAGAACTTGGGATTGATCAGGTCAGAGAATGGAGAGAAAAAAATGAGAAAGAACATCTTACTGGGGTAGTCCTCTGGGAGAAAAGCAGTGTGGGTTCCTAGGACTGCTCTTCTATTTTGCATTAGGAAGCTTCGTGTCTTGTCCTTGATTCCAGAAAGGACAAATTGCATTCCTCACTCTCTGTGCTTCCAGTTATTCTTTCATACCTCAGCAACAGTCACAAATAAATCACAGATGCCATGTGTCGAGCTTTTTCTTACTGTTGGCACTTGATTAACAAGCATCAGTGTCTGACAATAGAAAGCAGAAGCCTAAGTGAATTTTTACATGGGGATGTTGAAAAAACAAACTCTGTGAGATAAAGTCTAAATAGTCTCCTACTGATATACCTTGAACATCTTTATATATCCTACTGGGGACACTCCAAGAACCTGGGGTGCCTTCAGTGGGCCAGATTTTGCATGCCAAAACCTAGAATCAATCAGTTAACAAAATAATTACAGATAAATAAAATAATAGGAAACAAAAAAGAAAGGAATCATGGGGAATTAAACTTGACACTTCTCACCCACATTAAATTAAAAATGTAGGAATAGATGGGAAGGCTGTCTTGGGAGTAAATATTTCAAGGGGAATGATCGGGAACAGTCGAAAGTAGATGACTGTTCAAATTCAGTTAGACAGACATACTTTATTTTGTTTTATGGAAAGTCCAGCATCTAAATCACATTTAGAAATGTGGCTGTCATCAAATGCCAATACCAAATAGCAGAGGAATGACATGAGCTTTTACTCACTCCTTAATTATTAATAGCCTTGTTTTGTAGAAATCAGACTTTAAGAAAAGCTGTCAACTAATGCACAGAAGAAATTCAGTGGCAATCCACCTCCCTATCAGCCAGTGGTTCCAGATTTACTCCACAGTTTGGATTAGAGTTTCTCTGGAACGAGAAAATAGTTGCAAAGCAGAAGAGTTGTTGCTGCTTATGGTGGCACCTTGCCTCTTGGAGCAGTTGAGACTCCTACAGTTCTGAAACTCTATGAACTATTGCAGTAGACAAAATTGCTCTCTGGCTGCAACCAGGTGTGTGTCCCTGCAGTTGTTAAGCAAGAATTTATTTATTTATTTGTTTGCTTGTTTATTTTCCTGCACTAATGTATCTCAGGTGCTCAATCCTGCCCAGTTGCTGGCCCTCCATCTTGAGACCTCAAAGCTGCCAACACTTGGACACAAGATGACAGAATCATAGAACCATTTAGGCTTGAAAAGAGCTCCAAGACCATCAATTCCAACTATTAATCCATTTACACAGTTGTTATTTCTCCACAAGACTAGACGACGGCCAATGGCAAAAGTAAGAGAGTCTGCTCTCTTTCACCGGGTGGGATATTACAGCTTTTATTCTCAAGTCCTGCCCTGCTTGGCTGGAGCCCTTCCTGATGGCTCGCCAGTGCCAGAGAGAGCTCGCCACCCCCCTGTCCGGGCTTTTTCCCCAGGGGGCAGGGCCCAGAGGCACCACCCAATCAGGGATAAAGTGGGAGTGGAACAGGGCTGGGTTACATTTCAGTGTGGGGGATGGGCACTGCTAGGCAAGGACTGATCACATGATACATAGAAAAAACATTACAAATCTGATGAAATATAAACCAAATTAATGCCTTACAACACAGAGTAAGATTCTCATGCCAGTTAATGGTTCACACACCCACTTGCTCACACCAACACAAGCACAGTGTGGGTTCCTATAGTCCCCTTTAGACACAGTCTACTCAGAGGCTGGCTCTTGGACCCAGAAACCTCTCACAGAGACACACACATGCAGAAGGGGCTTTTGGTTGATCTCTAGGCCTTCTAGACACCTCAGTACCTGGCTGGGATGTCCTTGATTAGCCAGCTCAAAGGCTGAGCCTCTCTTGAACCCAACCAACTCTGTATCAGTGCCCTTCCCATGTCATCCCAAGCACTGGCCTCCCTTTGTGAGGTTGCATGGATAACTGCTGCGTTGTCCCACTAGGTGAGGCTTGGAACAGTCCTGGAAGAAACTGTGACTCACATCTAAGGCTGGGGCTCCCTAGCCTGCCTTTATGTCTCTGGACTCCTCTGTGCCTGTGGAGGTGAGACTTTAGCCATTTGATCCGTCACTGGTCACTGTAAAAAGTCTCTACTACTTCTGGGTAAATTCTGAATACTGCCAGTGGTGGGGAAACCCTGAACCTTCTTGATCTTCTTCTTTGATGATTTTTTCCTGCTTTTTTTAGTTGCTTCTTACAATTCTTTCTAAAAAGATGACTGTTTCATTTACTCTGCTAAATGCCTGATCAGAAAAATTGAAAGAAAGTGATATGTGAAAAAACCCACAAAACACAAAGACACCAGCGCAGCTAAAAGTTTTTTAAACATCCTGATCCTAGCAAGAGTTTATTAGTTTCTACAGTGCATAATAAAACTCTATGCATGTCTATTTATTCTTATCAGTGAGGTTTACAAGCATCATCAGCAGGAAGAACAATTGCTACTCCCCTGTTCCTCTCATTCCCCACTTTCATAAGTTATTCCTGTTCTGTCTTCAGCGAAATAGCATTACACTTTAATAACAATGGTATCAAAACCTTCAGACATTCTCTAATGTCTCACTTCAGCTAATTCATAACTAATAACCAAGGTACTTTATGTGCTCTGTACTACCATCAAATACACTGGGGGAAAGGGAAAACAGGGAAATTAGTTCCAGTAAGTAAGAGGAATGGGTTATTGAGAAGGTGGCTTTTTCCCAGAAAGAGTAAATATTACTATGTGGAATAATTTTTAAAAACTATTTAGTTGTTTTTCTCCCTTTATTATTTTTCCTTACAAAATCACTCACCAGCTAAACAAATGAAGGGTGTGGCTAAATTGAAATCCTTACTCAATGTTGGACACATTTCAAAGCTTTAATGTGCGAGGGCTTTTTTTCTCATTTCTCCCTCCTGAAACATTCTTTCTTTTTTTCTGGAAGGAGTAACAAATATTTAAGTTAGCTACACAATTCATCAAGATTAATTTGGTTCCTTCATATCTTTTATAATTGGCTCCTTCTCAACAGTGTCATAGGCAAGGTGCTCACTTTGCTTGACCTGTCTCTATATCCCAGAACAAAGACTAAATTAACTGTTACAATTTTAGGGGGAGAAACATGGAACCAAAATGGTTTCAATAAAGTAAAACATACCAAGAAAGCCCAAATGATTTCAGGTTTGGAGTACACAGATATCACAAAGGCAAAAACGTGAGCCAGGTACATATCCTAGAGTAAAAATGTGAAAATGGGACAAACTTTTAAAAGCAGTCAAAACCAATTAATAAAACAGTGTGTCCCAGACTGGCACCAAAGTAGGAGATTTATCTGACACTGAGACCCAACAGAAGGCTGATGCCTTTAAAATAAGACCAGAGATCTGAATGCAACAATTTTTATGCCTTGTACCGACCCTGTCACAGGAGGGTTATTCTCAGGAACATTACTAAATTTTGAGCGACAGCTTGTATAGGTTCTTCATTGACTAATGACTCCAACTACTGTCTAAACTATACTTGTGTAAACACCCAGTATGACACCCTTCCCTTTGCACTGACCTGTCCACTGGGATATAACTTAGGATGCAGACTGCACCTTTCATATATCCATTTCCTTTGCCTCCTCTTTTTCAGGTCAACTTCATAATTCTCATTTCCAGAGCTTTCTATATTGAATTCTGCAGCCTGGTTTTAGGGTGTGTTTGTGGCTGCATATTAACATCCTATTATTACCTGTTACTGCAGAAAAATGAATTAAGGACTTAGGGTTTGGTTAATCTTGCACAATGTGCACAGCCAGACTAAATATCTCAGCTGCTTTTACAGTCAGTGGAGAGAAGCATTTCCTCTTTGGTGCAATACAGCTTCGACTAAAGTAGTTGGTTAAAAGTGGGGCAGAGAAATCACTCACTGATAAATTTAATATCCCTGCTGAAGAGAATAAGGAAAAAAGATGATAAGCTTGGCTGTAAATGCCTTATGTAAAATGAAGTTAGTTGAAGCCCACCTCCATCTTCTGATCAAAAGAAGCCTTGTTCCGGCTGTAATTCCTTTCTTCTGTAGTAACCTCTGGCTCAAAGCACAGGACTGCAGACAGGCATAGCTGAGCTGGCCAAACTCTGGCACCACTAAAACCAGTTACTGATTTGTGTCTCCTGATATTTAGAATGGGTTAGTCCAGGTGGGGGTCATTTCTCTTTTTGTGTCTCACTGGTAAGGAAGGAAGCTTTGGAATGACGTGAATCCCTGCTGGAATGCAGCATAAATATCAGAAAGTGGCAGAAAATTGACCTACCCTCTCATCCTTATGTGAAGAGACAAGTACACAAAATCTGCCACAATTAATCATCTGCTTCCTAACCAGCTTTGGTCAACCTGAGAAGCCTAGGGCTGTTGTTGCCCTAATTCTGTACAAGAAGCAGATCTATATTCCTATTTACATGCAAACTGGTCCTTCAAATCACTGTACTTTTTGTGTAGATGAGAAAAGGGAGCCAATCTGATGATTCAGTGACCCAGTCCCAAGTGGCAGGGCAAATAATTTTTCATGACAAATCCTGTGAATTCTATTTCATTTCTCCCTGAAAAATTTAAATTATTTTTCCTTGAATTTAAAAGAATTTTTTCCTATAAGGTCTTTACTAACTCTAGTGTAAAAAAAAATAAAACAAGCCAGCTTTTTTTTAATTATTATTTTTTTTTCCAACATTCCCACAGATTGCTATTGTTAAAATGCTTGTATAGGTATCATAGTTTTCAATTTTTGATGAATATATGCCAATGTAATAAAAAACTGAATTGAGTTGTTCATAGTCTACAGCTGGATGACCACGCAGGCCCTTATTTTTGTCAACCGTAATTTAGTTCACAGATTGTGCCGCTAGGTCCTTGAGCTAGTCCACTGCTGCTGCTTCATCTCAAGTGCCTCTCCTGCCCAAGAGAATTCTGCAGTTGCTAAAGAACAGCCTTTTCTTACTTTGACACATCATTACTGCCTCGTTCTGGATCAGTTCTAAAGCACTGTTCCATCTAATCGGGGTAAAATATTATTCCCTGAGCTCATTCTGTTAGGTGTGCATGTTTCTTGTACCATGTTCTGACACCCTGTGTCACTCTTGGGGTGTCCTGTGCAGAGCCAGGAGCTGGGCTCTCTGATCCTTTTAAGTCCCTTGCAATTCAGGTTATGCTATCATTCCATTCCTCTCTTCTGGCTCCTACAGATTGTTCTGTCGGAAATAAATGAGAATTCATCCTTAAAATAAGCACAGAACCTTACAGCATCTCTTCCCTGGTCATTTGCGCCAGGGACTGAGGCAGCTCCTGGTGGAATATTTTCCTGCAAATGTGAAGGGTGTCCTGATCCCACATGGTACTGCTCAATGGCCCTGAACTTCAGCTTGGTTTTGCCTTGATTCCATGACAATTTCATAAATGTTACCAAGTTTCAAAGGAGGCATCAACTTGTTCTGTATTTCACTGTGGGCTCAAATTTCCCTTATTTATTCACACTTCATGCACATTGGTTCTGCCCCTGGCTAGGTCCTGAAGTTGTCTCAAAAAAGCTGCATCCCTGATGTCAGGGTGTTTCAGTACGGCCCATGTATTTTCCAAATGGGTGTGCATTACGTATCCTAAAACACCAAGATAAGAGGTTTTGTCCACTTATAAAAAGGAAATGCCACCACTAAATTACCAGTGCTTCCAAGGTTAGGCAACATGCAACATTAACTTCATGCTTTGCAAGGAACACTGTTCAACTGCAGCACAGCCATTTCCTTGTGCGGCAGGATAAGTGCAGGCAAGAAAACACACACACACATTGTATCCCAGGAATGCTCTAGGGCTCCCAGAGCGCTTTAAGACTAAATGCTGAGTGGTGTAGGATCAGAAGTCAGCCCCAGAGAGGAGTAATTCTAAAATAATGGAAGTGAGCTACTTTTTTGCTCTTTAGACTGGGGTAGAGAGGTCTTTTTCTGTTGTGGTCCCTAAAGATATTACTGCTCTACAAAAATCACCATGAGTTTTCACTCCACTTTTAGTGATAAGGTCATTTTTTTATCTGAGGATGGCTATATTTAAAATGTCTTGATTTGTGCTTAATGTGGAAAATTCAGAGAAATTTATATGAAATTTTCAAAGTTTGCATTCATAGCAATTAACATCAGCATTATTAGATTAGTCAAAACAAACTGAAGCAAGCGTAACAATATCACTTGCTTGTAACAACATGACAATTGAATGACTGCTATGTCATATTTTGTCATCCCAATGCTAGAATGAGAAATATATAATCACTTTTCTCTCTATTTCTTCATTAGAATTTCATAAGTAATTCTCTAAAGAGAGTGGAAAAAACTCACAAATCTGAATAGTACTTCTGGCAAATTTACACTGATTTTTAAAATACCTTTTTCTCAGATTCCAATGTGTGCTTTATTCAGAGTATGAGAACCTTTCTTGCTAGTTTCATTCTGAAAACAAATGAACAGTAAAGAACTTTTTGATTTTTCTTAACAAATGAATTTATTTTAGGCAATTAGATGGAGATACTAACAGAAATAACTAATAATCTAACTGTCCAGTATTTCCTATAAACTTTCCTTAGGTTCTAGAAAAGCTTTGAATTACATTTCTTGATGTGTTTATCTTACTTTCATTTAACAATGCAGTTTTCCATGCAAAAGATATTGAAAGACACGACAAGGCAAGTTCCTTCAAATAAAATGTCTTTATTTCTTTCAAGATATATTTTTGCCTGGAGCTATAACTGTTCATGAGACCCTAATTAAACTTGCTATTTCTAGATTTACTTAAGCAGATCCCCTTGTCCTCTGCTTCTCTCTTTCCAGCTTAGTCTTTGTATTACTACCATGAAACACAGCAATAATCCATATAAGTATCACTTTTAAAGAACTGCTTAAATCCACTGAACAATTTGCCTGCTTAAAATTAATCAAACACTTATGCATTCTTCTGGCCTGAGAATATGCTGCTTAATACAAGCAAGATCAAATCATCTGTGGAGCCAGTACCAGGGTTTTTTTGTGTGGTGCTATCCAAATTTAATGATTCTCGGGTTCTCCTTACTTCAAACAAAAGCAGGTAATGATCAAACTCTTTCCACTGCTACAAAAGCAGCACAACTCTTTTCCCTGACCTTATTCAGGATTGAATTATCTCTTCAAATACCTTAGTCCAAGGAACATGTAGCTGATATAATGAGTTTAAGACTTCCTGGATTACAGACTGAACATCACAAACCTAATTAGAGTGAGAGGATCTGAAGGTTCTCATTCACTTTTAGAAATATCTTCAGTTTAAAATTCTGGAACTCTGAGATGTGGCACCCTTGGGATACAATTAAACACTTACCTTGATATGTCACTCTGAGGAGCATATATTTATAATTTCTAATATTAACATGTATATTTTTTTATAATAACATGGTTTTACAATTTCCCTAATACAGTGGGGGTAATTACTAACCCTTAACCTAAGAGACTGATATCTATATATTATATATATATATAAAATATATATATACACACATTTAAAGTATGCATGCATATATATGAAAAGAACATCTTACAAGTCAACTTTAAGGCAATTGATTTGACCACACCAGAGAGAAAAATGTAAGATTATTTCAATAATGGCAGATAGCATAGAGAAACACTTTTATATTTAAAAATATTTTTAAAAATCCAAACAAAAAGAAAAGCATTTGTTATAGTGTCATAGAGGCAAATATTAATTAAGGTAGAAAAGGTGGAGTGAAGACACAAAGAGGTAGTGGAGGCCAGTAATTTGTGCTGAAATATTATTGAATAAATTCCCCTAATATCACTGTTTGAAGCCAAACATTATGTTCTCTGAAAATACAAAAAGGAAGCCAAACAGGACAAAGAAAAATATAAAATTAACATTTCTTATATCAAAATAAGAGTTTTAAATATGGTTAAATAGGAGAACAATGATTTCTAATTTCTAGAGCATCTTGACTCTGAAGCTTTTCAGAAGTTATAGCATAAAGTCAATATATTTATTCACTATATCATCTGATAAGATTTCAGAAAGAATTTTTTTTTGAAAAAGATTTTTTTATGATGGGCGAAGGCTTTTGGCCATGAAAATGTTTATAAATACAAGTATTTGGATGAACTCATCTTCAAAGTGCAGGATGCTAATTAGAAACGTGACTGTTCTGCAATTCACTTCCCAGTAGAATGAAATGGTTAATACTTGCAGTGACATTTCTTATGTACAACAATGCTTTATTTATTTATTTATTTATTTATTTATTTATTTATTTATTTTTACAGCGGTATTTTTTTGTATTCTCTCCAGGCAGAAAATACAAGTGTAGCACAGAAAATAATTGGTACATTACTCCCATTAGCCCTTTGGAACTGCTTTTCCTTCTGTTTTAAATGTTACTGTTTAGCTAGGTTGCTTTTGAAACCAAAACAAAATAGAAAAAAAAGGAACCATCTGCATTTTAAAAGTAGACTGCTGAGATGGAAACTCATGTATCCCCCTGACAGAGAGGGGACTTGCTAGGTCTACAACCAAAATATTATTGAAAACCTTTTCTTTAAATGACAGTGGACTACACAGAGAGTATTTATGCTTATGCTGTTTAAGCACAATTACACTATGTTTACTTTTAAAACACCATTTCTCCTTGACTTTCAAAAATGTCACTAATTCGTAGGGGGTGCTAGATGGTTAAACTAGGATCTTCTAGAGAAACATCATAACCAGATATAAATAATCCACAGAGAATTTATATCTGCATGTGCTGGAGACGCAGCCCAAATATCATGTCATCCTGGATCTGCCACTTCCACACCGAGAAGGAGAAGGAAGTGGTTAATGATCAATAGACACTTGTTTACAGTGACTTGTGGGAAGATGTGAAACCTCATGCAAAAGAATCTAGGAAAAGGACCAAAGATGCCTATAAGGAGGGTTTAAGGTGGTTCATGGGAGCAAGCCTATGAAAACAGAAGGCAAAAAGAAAGTGTTCCTGTGTGAGAAGGTTGATGGTCAGATCTCTTTTCTGGATGAGCATTGTGCCTTATCAAGTCAGTCTAGCCTGTATTGTCATTAAATTTTAGATGCAACTCTCTTCCATGGGCTTCAATTTTCTGTTTTGAGTGTGTTTGTAAGAAATCCGTGCAGAATTCAAATAGGACCAGCCAACAAGAAGCAAAGAGATCTGGAGGACAGCAGCTGGAAGAGACCAGCTTCTGAGCTGGGACTGGGCAGAGTGCTGGAGATTCCTTGGTGGATTCACATTTCAAATAACAGCTTTCAGACCTGATTGACAAAGGGTTTGAGAAGCAGAATTTAGCTATCCCTGCTGATGTTTCTGCAAGTGATGGTTGTGATTAGACAGGTGTAAATAAAGGCACTATTCTCTGTCTTGGTGTGGGTGTAAATATGCTCAGTCTTGACCTTGTCTGCATATGGAACCACCATCTGGAAGAGCAGTGAGGGTGATGTGGTGAAGCAAAGGTTTCTCAGCTCAGTCTCAGTCCCTGGAAAGAATAGGGAGCAAATCCCCACCCCTCCAGGATCATGTCCAGAGACACAAAGAACAAGGTGCCTGGGAATTGCAAGTGGATTTGGCAAGTATTACATGTTTAGGCTGGAGAAGGCTCAAGGGGCATCTAAATAGCTCTTTACTCTGAGCTAATGAGGGGGTACAGAGGAACTGTAGCCAGACTGTGCTCAGAGGAGGATGACAAAGATTGTCCAGAGAGGATTTTGAGAATATTTTGAATATTCTTTGTGGTCTTCAACACCCAATTTTTTAAGGCTCTATGACATCTTGACCTTACCTTAGAACTGATCTTAGAGCAAGGATTAAATTACTATTTAAAGAAGTGTCCTCAAATCTGCATTTTTGATGGTTGTATGATTTCACTTGATTGGATAAGAAGTGAACTTTTTGGTGTCCCTGCCCATGGCAGAGGTGTTGGAACAAGATGATCTTTAATGTCCCTTCCAACCAGCCAGAACCATAACTCTGTACAGCACCAAGAACTAAAGAAAAATGCAGGAAGCCTGTTGTGGCCCTCATGATTCACCCACCTTGTATATGTAGTCCCGTCCAAGTTTTTGGAACTTCAACTTGTTTAATAAATTAATAGGCAATACAAAATCTCTCCCTTAGTTTCTATTATAATTACATCAACTAACCTCACCTCATAAGATCTTTGTATCCAAGCATATTGAATCATACAACCTAAAATAATTTTTAAGTTTTTCCATAGGTCAAATCTAAATTGTAATTGTGGCAGAAAACAAATATTATCTGCCCACTATTTACCTCTTGTTTTGGGAGATAATAAACACTTGCTAATAATTTGGCAGATCCTGAAATTGCTAATGTCATTATACTATGGATATCTCAGAGCCAAAATTAGGCTCATCCAGAAGTGGTATGGGACCAGCTGTGCAAGGCCTGCTACATCTAATCCACTGCATACCCCAGTATATCCCATTTGCAAAGGAAACACTCTCCTGCACAAGGTAGTGCCAAAGTGCATGACAAGCATCACCTTTCTAAAAGCTTTTAAACTTAAAGAAATCTCATGAGGAAAATCTATTTAAGTGGAAAATTTGTTTATTTAAGTGGAAAATTTTTACATTTCCACACAGTGTTTCTGTAATTTTTATGCCTCAAAGGCTGCTACCACACACCAATCCAAGATAATGATGGAAAAAATGCATCAATTCTATCAGCAACCATGTCTTAATGAGGTTGGACAGGAGAATGTACACAGGGAAAGCACCTGTCTATTTAGCCTTACCATGAGACTTCCAAGGACAAGGGCATTTAGATCAAAGATATGACACTATAATTGCAAAAAATAGATAATATACTGAACCTCTATCACTAAAAAACCAAGTTTCATTGAGGCAAGATTAATGAGATATTAGTTGTAACTGTGGGAGTTTGGATCCTTGAGGGTTTTCTCACATCCCTCTGCTGCTCTGGCCATTACTGATGCATTTAGTTTAGTTTGTTTCTTGTGTTTTTTTTCTTTGCCTTCTATACTCATAAGGTACTTTTGAGTATATAGTATATAGTATATAGTCTTACAGGTTCTATGCAAAGCAACTTTCTTCTATCAAGATGCTTTATCCCATGTATCACATGAATGCTTGACTCTCACGTCACATATCCTTTCACTTCTGACTACCAGACTGTTCCAATCTGTGTTGTCACTGAGTTAGGTTAAATACAGGTAACATATTCTGTGTTAGAAGATCAGTGTTTTCTTGGTTCCTTTCCTTGCAACACTCTGCTCAGTTTGTTTTGGGGCTGACAGCACTGTTTATGTATTCATTGCAAATTCTGTTGAGGAAGAATGTAGGAGTTTTTGTCTTCAGGCTGGACTGTAGATTTGAATGAAGAACAATTCACACAAATGAATTATATAGAGATTTTAAATTTGTAAATTTCTGATTCTGGCATGTTCTGAACTCAAGTAGAGGATATGCTCCTGATCACATCTAAGATGCCCTTTGAAAGACTGGGCTTTCAGGAGAATAAAATAGGAGAAATATATTGCTGCTAGAACCTGCTCAGCACTTATGTGCACTTAGGAAAGAGCTCCTTTATGGCAGTTATTCCTTGAAACCCTTAAGATCCAAATGAACCAAACAAAGTCAGCTGAGCCGAGACATATATTATTCTGCATGACAGCTGAAACATGCATATTTTCTTTCACAGAGATGCCTCATGCCCACAGAATCTTCACAGACTTCCAGAAGAGATACACATAAAAGGTTGGCAAGATTAGGCCATAAAGGCACAGCTTTTCAGAGGTATTGTTTCTGTCAAAGAAACAAACCGAGAGGCTTAGAAGGGCAAGCAACAGGGGAAAAAGCTACAAATTTTTTTCATCCACACCAACCTGCTGTGTTTCTGAAAGAAATTGAGATACGCTTTGAAATCTTGCAAGGATTTTACTCAGTTTTTAATATGAAAAAAGATGAAACTTCATGCAATACAAGACAAAGGGAAAGGAAGGTGAAAATATATAAAAGACATATATTAAAAAATCATCTACTGTTATGCTAAACTTAGGGGTAAAGTATTTTTGCACTGTGCTATAGCCATTACAGAAATTCACCACGTTCCCAAAAACTTTCCAATGAGATAATAAATGCCACGCATTACATGCATCACGGAGGAGAAAGAGATTTGGGACCCAGTGGAGGGAATTATGAAATTACATCTATTAAAAATTTATGGGAAAATATTTCTTGCCACACAATGAGTGGCAGCAGTATAAATTTTAAATTTGTGTGAGAAAATAAACTATTTAATGACAAAGGAGCTAAACAGAGCAATTGTAGTCTTGGGATACTAAATGTTCATCTTGATCCAGTCAGTTATTGCTATTTGTCTGGAGACTTTGACTCAGGCTTTTCTGCCTGTCCCATCCTATGGAAAAAAAATGCTTTTTCCACTGCTTCTTGGTTGCTTCTTTCTATGGGTGATGACACCAACAATAACCATAAATTTGATTCAACAATATTAAGGTATCTTTTCTCTCACTGAGCATAGCCAATGGATGTGTTTCTATTTTTCAGTTATCACTTTTCTTTGAATCATCAGATGTTATAAAATAAAGTAATATCTATTACATTTGGAGCATGTCCTGAAACAAAGGGATATAGCAGAATCCCAGTAGTGGAAATTGAAAGGCTATTTATGCATCAGAAGCATTTTGAAACATAAAAGTATATATCAATAAATAATGGAAAATATTTTAATTATTTTTCAGGATTTCCAATGCAATTCAAGACATCTCCAGAGTTACAAACTTGGGATTTGAACATGCAAGTCTTAAACAAGAAGTTACACTTCCTCTCATTTTTAATAATGTAAAAAGATGTGTTAATCCTCTCTTAAAATACTTACCATTTTTTCCTAACACATAGATATTGTCTTCAATATATGATTAGCAAAGCATCCATTTTTAAGTTTCATTATTAACTCAAAGTACAGACTGAGTTTCTCTGGGTCTGGGATTTTTTTAGCAGCAGCAGGAGTTTCAATGTATTATGGTTTCTCATGCCAGTTGTAGTAATATTGTGGTGGTGCAGAACTGTTTTATTATGTTTTCATAAGAAGTTTATGTTATGGTTCATTTCACTGTATCCCCAATGTTGTAACCCTTTTTGTGTTGTCTGTATAACAAGGTGTTTTGTGTCAGTCCTCCCACCCCCCCTCTCTGGGGCAGCCTGTCTATCACTTTGAGGAACCCTCCCAGGTTGCGAAATCTCAGGGAGAGGGCTTCAGGTGATAGGCCCCCTGGGGGAAATTCCTTTAGCTCTGGATTTTAGTGGTCCAAGGCTTGGGGGTGGGCACACCTTGTTACCCCCTGAATCCCCTGATTCGTTATTTTGTTGTGTCCTCCCTGGAACCCCTCCCCCGCATATAGGGGGTAGGAGGGAGGAAAAAACTCTCAGGATCTCTCTCTCAGAGTCTCAGCCTCGGAGCTCTCAGCTCGGAGCTCAGAGCCTCTCTGCTCCTCAACTCTGGAGCTAATAAACATCTTTTAACCTGCTAAGCTGAGAGCCAGCCTTTTCTCTTCTGCTGCTGTTGGCTGTCACAACACTTTTGGGGTCCAGCTGCTAAGCCGAGAAGCTGAAACGAACCGGGACCATTCTGTGGCTGTGTTGACTCGAGCTAGCCAGAGGTCATCTCCCGCCAGGTGCGGGACAGAACCAGACACATAATATGATGTAATTTTGTGGTCAAGGGGTTGCAAAAATATATATGTTTGTCACTGTTACAATGTAGTGGGGTGAACCAGCAACCAGAGTTGAGCTACACATCCTAATGGGTTCATCAGAATACTTCTGGACATTGATGGAACCAGGATTTCCCCTAAGTCCTGCAGATGTGAACAAAAATGTCATGTAGATAAAAGAATATCTCTGTGTTTCTTCTATGATGATTTGAAAGGCCTTTATAGGAAGTATCTGATAAGTACCCATTAATGTAATTCTAAGCAATTGAAATAAAAGCCCAGTATCTAATTTAAGAAACAAGTAGATGTTGAAGGAATCACTGTAGTTATTGCAGATCTGCTTTCTTATAAATCACTGAAGGAGTAACCTTTTTGTTCTTTGCTTTAAATAAAAACCATGTCCCATAAGCACATATAATTATTAAGCAGTCACACTTCCATTAGGCTTTATTATGTTGTTCATATATATGAAAGATTATAGTCAGAAAGCCAACTAATTATCTAGTCTAAAAATCAAATAAGTATATTCTAAAATAAAAGTATATTACTCCTACTTCAGAGAAGGACTTTTATATAAAGTATAAATTTTAAATAACAAATAGTGTAAAAAGCAAACATTCACTCACAAGAAAAAAATTGACTGATTAGTGAAGAGCATGAAATTATATGGTCTGAAACTTAAATGGTGTCGTTGCTTCCAGAAAAAAAAAAACCAAAAAAACCCAAAAAAACCCACCACACCAGTCTGGCTGAACTGAAAAGAAGCAGGATCTGTCTCTATTTCTGACAAGGCTGTCATGTAAATGAAGAAAAAAGTTTCAGTTTAATTTTTTCTTTCTTTTGTTTTTTTTTCTTTTTTTTTCTCCTTACCCATGTAGATTACTACCTCTTCTTACATTATGTAGAGAATTAATCTGAGCTGGCACCTCTGGATTATACTGTAATACTAAAAGATATTAATGACTTCAGCATTTATCAAGAATTTAGAAATTCAGACAAAAATCTGATTTCCTTTAAATTATTGACATAACTGAAAGGGAGATACTTCTCAGTGATGTTGCATGAAAGGACAAGAGGTAATGGGCATAAACTGAATACATGGAATTCCAGTTAAGCAGAAGAAAATAGTATTTTATAGCTGTTAGTTGAGTAAAACACTGGAACAGCCAGAAAAGGGAGGCTGTGAAGTCTCCATCATTAGGGACATTCAATCTCCAACTAGATACAATCCCGGACTACTTGCTTTAGACATCCTCTGCAGATTCCTTCACAATGGTTCTGTATCTGTTTCTATCTTAAAATTTTATCTAAATACGCTTTCATTGCTCATGAATGGTACCTTCATCTGATATAACTGAGGTATCCATTCTCGCTTGAACTGAACATCTTTCAAGGATGAGATTGAAATTTAGGCTTGAAGCCCAACTTGAGGCTTAACTTTCCAGCTCCTTACTGGTCAAAGCATGGTGGTAATAATGCCAGAGTTGTGGGTTTGATCCTGTTATGAACCATTCACTTAAGAGCTGGATTTGATGATCCTTGTAGGTTTCTTCCAGTTCAGAATATTCTATGATTCTGCAGTTCTGTAAATACAATGATCCTTGATTCAAAAGTTATATGACATCAATTGTCTTTTTTTTGTTGTTGTTTTGTAGCTTATTTAAAGAAGTAGATTGATACAATAACACAAATTTGGACACAGAAAATTATATACACACAGCACAGACACCAATTTTTGCAACGGTGATAAAAGCCTACCTACCACAAGAAAGGTATTTTTTATTTTTGATCTCCATAGTAAAATGATATTTTTGAACTTAACTAGCAAAATTTGATAGTGATGTCAACTTCCTTTGTACATTTCCTCTAAGTCTGCCCTAACTAAGAGTGGGAAAACAAACACAACCATATTTCACACTGTTTCTGCTCTTGAGATCCCTTTGTCAAAATGATGCCCCCCCTAAGGTTTGATGAGAAAAGTGAAGGCTGCAGGCTGTGACTGTTTGTTTGTTTGTTTGTTTTTGTGCAGCTTGCTCTTTTCTTTATCAGAGTGAAATATATTGGGTAGATGGGTTGTTGCTGTGCTAATCACCACCAGCTGCTCATCACTGTCACACAGCTACAGGTGCAGCAGTTTTGCTCTGAGCTCTAGGCCTTCAATCTGCTCTTCCAAAACAGCGCAGCAACAAAAACTTTTTTTGTTTCTTTTGTAAATATTCAAGGAACTCATCAGAAAGGCTTTTTTAGGCAAAATATATTATCATCTTCAAGCTCTCAGGATTTTTTAGTCACGAAAAAGGCATCGTAAGTTAAACAATAAAGGTGACTGGATATGAAATGACAATCACTGCGTGTCCTGTTGGATAAATATGTTCCTTTGCATGTTATTTCTTGTCTCTTAGTAGGGGTTCTGACAAAGGAAATTGAGGCAATATTGAAAGGACACATTCGATCTCTTTCTTCATCCTAAAGAACCACAGTGAGGAGCAAAATAGTAAATATGAATAAGGAAAGTAACTGTGCAAATCAGCAGGTAGATTAATAGAAGATAAAAATAGATGCATATACTACTAGATTAATCCTCCAAGGAATATGATGGTAAAATATTCTGTCACTATTTCTTCTGGCCAAGCAATGAAAGTAAGTATTATTTGTTCTCTCTGCAGGGAAAAGAGATGCTGTCTAGTTTCATCCAAATAATATACAATACAAGGTATCTATACCATCTACTATGTCATATCTAGCATTTTTGGGCGTGTTGCTGGCAAGTAGCATCCCATTCCAGCTGAGAAAAAGATGTTTATTAATATCTACACTAGCCACCATCTTGTCATTCCAAACTGTCTGCTTCTATACAGCTTTATTTAGGAGGTCTGCATAGGTTTGGGTAGTTGCGGTAGGTATTACTGGATAAATATTTTTCAAAGTTATAACTTAATGATGTGTGTACTGACCTGGGTTTTGCTGAGACAATTTTCTTCTTGGTAGCTGGTACAGCACTGTGTTTTGAATTAAGTATGAGAATGTTGGTAACACACTGATGTTTCGGTGTTGCTTAGTAAAGTTTACTCTAAATCAAGAATTTTAATCTCATGCCCTGTCAGAGGAAATGTTCAAGGAGCCATGAGGAATCATGGCCAGGAAGGGTGACCCAAACTGGCCAAAGGGATATTCCACACAGGAGAATGTCATACCAGTAAATAAATTGAGGGGAGTTGCCTGAAATGAGGGAGCTGTCTGGGAGCCACTAATTACTGATTAGTCACCAGCTGGGCATTGGTCAGTGGGTGGTGAACAACAGTATTTTTCTTTACTTGTTTGTCTTGAGTCTTTCACTTCCTTCTCTCTTCCCTATTCATTTCTAGCATTAGTATTACATTTTTGTTATTATATTTTTATTTATGCATTTAATTGTTTCACTATTAGTATTTTATTTTGCTTCAATTATTAAACTGTTTTGAATTCATGAAGTCTACATCTTATTTTGGATTCTCCTCCCCACTGAGGGATGCAGAAGAGGTTGTATGGTATATAGTTGCCAGCTGGGATTTATCTGTGACATCTACACAATAAATCTTTTATAATTAGAATCATGGGATTTGAAGGTTTGGAAGGGACTTTTAAGATCATCTAGTTCCAAACCTCTCTACTATGGGCAGGTGTGGCAGTGCATGTTTTATTTTATTTGTTCTATGTGTTTTAGACTGAGTTTTGTACTGGTTTGTTCCAATGTACTCCCCAGTTTCTGTAATGGTTCCTTCCCCACGTGTTTGTTATACAATCCTCAGTTATATGTCAATCATCCTGCTCCCCCACCTGTCCTTGTCAATCCCCTCTCTCTCCTCTTGG